>NW_024743835.1:0-14285 GCF_018991925.1 Homarus americanus | reverse complement strand
CCAGCATCAGGGTGAACAAGACACAGGAGGGAAGGTGTAGGTCCAGCATCAGGGTGAACAAGACATAGGAGGGAGGGTGTAGGTCCAGCATCAGGGTGAACAAGACCACACAGGAGGGAGGGTGTAGGTCCAGCATCAGGGAGAGCAAGACACAGGAGGGAGGGTGTAGGTCCAGCATCAGAGAGAACAAGACACAGGAGGGAGGGTGTAGGTCCAGCATCAGGGTGAACAAGACGACACAGGAGGGAGGGTGTAGGTCCAGCATCAGGGAGAACAAGACACAAGAGGGAGGGTGTAGGTCCAGCATCAGGGTGAACAAGGCCACACATGAGGGTGGGTGTAGGTCCAGAATGAGGGTGAACAAGACCACACAGGAGGGAGGTTGTAGGTCCAGCATCAGGGTGAACAATACCACACAGGATGGAGGGTGTAGGTCCAGCATCAAGGTGAACAAGGCCACCCATGAGGGAGGGTGTAGGTCCAGCATCAGGGTGCACAAGACCACACAGGAGGGAGGGAGGGTGTAGTTCCAGTATCAGGGTGATCTACACCATACAGGAGGGAGGGTGTAGGTCCAGCATCAGGGTGAACACGAGCACTGAGGAGGGAGGTTGCAGGTCCAGCATCATGGTGCACAAGACCACACAGGAGGGAGGGAGGGTGTAGTTCCAGACAAATGAGAAGATCAGCCTCCTCTTAAAGAGGAGCTGAGTGGCATGTAAACACAGCTGACAGATGGCGTCGGGTGGTTGCCATGGTGATTACGTGGTTATGATGACAAAGTGGATATACAGGTAGGGGTATCCATGACTGGGGATATATATATATATATATATATATATATATATATATATATATATATATATATATATATATATATATATATATATATATATATATATGTAATGATTGTTTGTCAGACCAAAGCTTACAGCCCAGAATTATGTCACATGTAACAGCAAGCACACTACAGACCTCGTGGCACCACCACATCCCGGGTTGACACACCTCAGGTCGACCCTAGGGACTTGACCTCGTCCGCTAATGACTTGAGTTAGCCGGGTGACCTACAACCGCACCTAACCAAGACACCTGGGCAGGACGACACCTGCACACAGCCGTCCAGACCTGACACTAGGGAACCAGAATTCTCACCACCACTCGATCAGCTCTACCCGGCGTCATGACCTGAGTAATTCAAGGACCCGCTAATTAGCCAGCACTCCTGTTGACCCGACAACCCGGTCAAGACACACCCAGTTCAGTAGGAGAGGTCACCCCCCGGCTCGACCAATATATAGGGGCTGGAGCTCCTCTCACGCAGAGAGAGTGTCTGTAACCAGGAAGGGCCAGCTACCAGGTCCCCGAGTCCCGCCCGAGAGAAGACCGCCATTAAGTGTGACGAAGTCTCAGCCCGGGTCCATCGACAAAGTTCTGTCAACTCCACGTGTAACAGTAAGTGCTGGCTGTGTAGACTGTAGAAGTGCAGTGATCCCGAACCTCCCCAACGATCGACTTAGTGAAGTGCCCATTCTAGCTGTGAGGTTAGGTTATACGAGAATACCATAGTCTATCATAAATTGTGTACGAACCCCCCCTATTAATCCCCCCTATTGAACTAGTAAAATAAAGCTGTAACACGCATTGGTGTTTTATATACTACACTTGTACTGTGCCTGTGTTAATATACAGTGTTGACATCACACCCACGAGACACGCTACCATTTCCTCTCGCTATAATACTCTACTACTATAAACTCCTAACTTACCTCTTCACGTGAGATTTTGTCTCATTACAATGGTGGCAGCGCACTTAACGTAAGAACTCACGCCTATTCCCCTTAGTGTTTAGTACAGTGATTGTTAGAACCTTTTAAAGTAAACTCGTAACTATCTTGACGAAGTAGGCAGTACAAGGGTGGTAACATTTGTAATATAATTCCTGTCCCTCAGTGTGGTACAAGTGGTGACAGTATCCACTCCCCCCTCCCCAGTTCACATATTGTTGGGTAACGGGGAACAATGGTCGAGAACTCAACCAGGGCAAGTGTCAGTAAAACCCCCTCCTCGTCCCACCCACAGACGTCATCGTCAACATTGACAATTTCGACTTCCACGATCAGTACTTCCCAGCCCTCCTCGCAAGCTAATATGACTTCTGTTAACATTACCCCGACAACTTCCGTTCTATTCCCGTTCCCTGAACAATCCACTAGTACCTACTCTCCCCCCCTACCCCTTAACCACCCGGCACCCTCTCTCGCCGCTCCCCCCCCCACGCTCACGTACACCTTAGCACCTCCCAACTCCTACAGCATGCCAGACCCCTTCCTGACGTCTGTCTCAGCGAGTAGTGCGGCACAAGTAATCAGTCAGATACCCATGTTTGAGGGCGATGGCCGTGACCCTGCGACATCAGCCGATAGGCTGGAAAAGTGGTTAGGACACATTGAAAGTGCGTTCCCGGATACCCTTCAGGAATACGAGGAATGCCGCCTTAGGACGGCACGTATGCGATTGGGCGGTGACGCGAAAGGCGTGTTAGAATTTAAGCCGACAATACAGAATGCTACCACGTGGGACACGTTCGCGAACGGATTACGGGAAGTTTACAGCCAGGGTGACTCATTACAAGATCACACGACACGTTTAGCTAATATCAAGCTAGAGGAGTGTTCATCACTAAATGTTTACCTATCATGCATAGGGAGTGCTGTGAAGATGGCGAGAGTGAATCACCCACAATTCTTCCCACCTGAGCTAGTACTCTCTTACTTTCTGTCGGGCTTACCCGGCGAGATGCGTACGTACATGGAGGCGAGCGGGATAACTACGATCGAGAACGCAATTAAAGCAGTGCAGAGGTATATACAGCTCAGGAAACCCACCCCACCCTCCCGTTTTGTGTCGACAATTCACGCCGCACCTCCCACCTTTACACGTAACACCCCTTCTGTCTGGGAGGATGAATTCTTGAGACTGATGGTGGAGAATCTCAGCCGGGACGAAAGGAAGCGACAGGAACAGTCATCGTTCCACGGGGAAGGGCGGGAGCAACCAGGGTTAGATACAGTAGGTATAAACACGTTGGGTAAGGCACCACGGGGCGGCCGGCCGTCCGGGGCAGGGACCCGCGGGGCGCGGGCTGGGATTGACCCCCGCCCCCGGGCAGTCACAAGTGCGCGCCCGGGGCCCGCCCATGCGGGATAGCTGGTATAGAGCTCCGAAGCCTTTTCGCTGCTCCTCCTGTGGGGCATGGTCCCACGCGGTGCACGGATGTCCCTTTCAATGTGAGGGGAACCAGTGCGATGGGTGTGGCGACCAGGGACATACCCGCAGAGAGTGTCCATACACCGGAATGCGTTGTTACGCATGTGCCGAGTGGGGACACATTCGCAGGTTATGTCCCTACTACTAAAGACAAGGGCGAGGCGTTGATGGTGACTAGGGAAGACAGGCCAATTATTAAGTTGAAAATGGGAGGGAAACGGGTTGAAGCTTTCATTGACACAGGCTCTTCGGTGTCCTTGGTGAAACAGAACGTGGCCTCCAAGATGAGCCTAGGGGAAAAGCATAAAGTTCCTGAGTTACGTGGCGTCACGGGGAACCGCCTCTCAACATTGGATTCCAGAGATATAACTGTAGACTTAGGAGATAAGATAGTTGTTCACGCGCTGGTTGTGGTAAGCGGTGATCTTTTCCCAGGGGATGTTCTTATTGGGTCAGATTTCTTGTGTAGGTTTAAGTATGGAATCCAGTTTGATGGGAGCCGGTATACCGTGACACTAGATGGTAGAGATTATGCAGGTACTCCTATTAGGAATAGGTCCGGTCTGCCCGTCCACCTCATTAAGCCTAAACGCCCCCAGCCCCCCGCACCCCAAGCCCCCAGCTACACCCGACGCGTGCCACTGTCATCCCTCCCCACTCTAGTGTTGTTCTGCCCGTTCGATGGTCAAGGTCGTTCGACAGTCCCACGGAGGATCAGGAGTATGTATTTGTTGAAGCCCCTCATAAAATGTCCCCATACGTGCAGTCGGGGCTCATTAACACTCAGCAGCCTAGCGTCCCAGTCATAAACCCCACCCCCAGGGAATTTAAACTTACGCCTGGTCATTCAGTGGGAACAGTCTGTGCGGTCGATAAAGTAGAGGATCTGGAGCATTTCGATTCTACGAGATATAACATTAGGAGTGACACAGAATTCGTAGAGTCACAGCAAATGTTCGCCGCTGCAATAGAATCCCTTGACATAGATCACCTACCCACCCTTATTAGAGAACGTCTACGCTCTATAATAAAGCAGCATGAAGATCTATTTGCAACTTCAGATCAGGACCTCGGCCTGATGTCAGCTTCACACAAAATTAATACAGGCTCCGCTCCCCCCACCAGAGTACGGCAGTGGAGGCTTCCTGAGGCGGCTAAAACTCAAATTAGGGACTTATGTCGCCAAATGGAGGAACGTGGTGTCATCTCCCCTTGTACTAGCCCCTATTGCTCCCCGGCAGTATTAGTCAGAAAAAAGGACGGGTCAACTAGATTCTGTGTAGACTATAGGGAACTTAATAAGGACACCATTGCTGATAGCTATCCCCTGCCCAGAATTGACGAGACACTGGACCAATTGAACGGAGCTTCTATATTCACAGTTCTAGACTGTAAGGATGCGTACTGGAGTATACCTGTCGACCCGGCTGACCGCCCCAAAACTGCTTTCGCGGACGGCAGCCGTCTATTTTGTTTCAACAGGTTACCTTTCGGGCTAAAGGGAGCACCGGCCACGTTCATGAGGGCTGTGAACCACAGTCTCACACCCGTGCTTGGGCAGAACGCTATGGCTTACCTGGACGATGTTATCGTCTATAGTAAAAACATGGATTCTCACATGCGGGATGTAGATGAGGTTCTCTCGGTCATGAAAGCGGCCGGACTGAAAGTGTCCCTTAGGAAATGCGCGTTCGCGCGCCAGGAAGTTAAATTCCTGGGATTCATCGTAGGTCATGGCGGCGTTAGACCCGACCCGGTGAAAGGGAAAGCGATAGCAGAGATGCCACCTCCCACCACAGCCAGGGGTGTGAAACAGTTCCTCGGCACCGCCAATTTTTTCAGACGTCACATCCCTCACTTTTCAGAGGCGGCCCTCCCCCTTACGAAACTTACAAAGAAGTCGGTTCAGTTCCGGTGGTCGGGGGAGGCAGATAAAGCTTTTAACCATCTTAAGGACTTATTGAAGTCGGCAACAATGTTAGCACTGCCGGACTTCACGCAGCCGTTTTACGTGCACACTGACGCTTCCGACGAAGCACTGGGAGCCTGTCTCATGCAAGGTGGTGAAGATAACCCCATCCCTATTGCTTATTTTTCCAGAAATTGAGCGGAGCTGCCCTCCGCTACTCCACAACTGAGAAAGAAGCCTTGGCTATCGTCAAGGCCGTAACTTCCTTTGATGCTTACCTATTTGGTAGACACTTTTATGTAATCACTGATCACCGTCCTTTAATATATATCTTCCAAGGTAAAACTCCTAATGCACGGGTAGCACGCTGGGCAGTCTTTCTAAATGCGTATAACTTCTCCATTTTGCATAAGCCAGGCAAGAACCACGTAGTACCAGACGCACTGAGCCGTAATGTATTACCTATAAATAATGTCGGGAATCCTAGCAGCATGACTCAGCCCATTTTTGGGGACCTATCACCTAACGAGGTGCGCCAACGCCAACTCGAAGACCCACAGTGGGGTCCTGTCATTGAGTTCCTTGAGGGTGGTCCGCTCCCCAAGAAGGTCATCAAAGCCTCACTTTGTGATTTCAGTCTTTTAAGCGGAGTCCTGTATCTTGTTACTAGGAAACAGGATGATGAACAGCCCACAGAACTCGTAGTCATCCCCGCATCCTTGGAAAACTCGGCCCTAGAAGTAGCTCACTCTTCCCAATTCGCAGCCCACCCGGGTGAATGTCGCACATATGCACGTGCACGCTCTATGTTTTTCATGCCCAATCTAGCGCGAAAGGTTGGGGCATTTGTCAAAGGATGTCTGCCGTGTCAGTTAAGGAAGGGTACCCCAAAGAGACAGGGAGAGCTGCAGGAGTTTCCACCAGCCTCTCAGCCCTTGGAACGGGTATCGATCGATCTAACTGACATGTCAATACGTTCACACCGGGGAAACAGATACGTTGTTTCCATCGTCGATCACTATTCACGTTTTGCAACCTATATACCCATCCCCGATAAACGCGCAGAGACAGTTTGTGAAGCCCTGTTACAATACGTTGGTACTCATGGATGCCCCCGGGTCATTGTAAGTGATCAAGGGACAGAGTTCACCTCGGCATCTTTCAGAAGGCGTGCGACTTGCTGCGGGCTAAGTCAAATCTAACCACTAGTTACCACCCACAGGCTAATGCCATGGTTGAGCGTTCCCACCGCACGTTGAAAGATCACTTGTCGTTTTTGGTTAATAATCAGTACGGCGGTTGGGACGATCAGCTACCTCTTGCACAACTGGCCATGAACACCGCAATTAATACCACCCTGCATAACACTCCTTACTTCCTTCACTTTGGTAGGGATCCAAACCTTCCTGCTGGTGTAATCAACCCCCACCCCTATCCTATGGCGAGGACTACCCCTCTGTCTTGCAAAACAGGCAAAACGGCTCCACTGCAGGAACCAAACAACCCACTTTTGAAATTCTGTCTTCCTAACTAACGAATCATCCTCCCCCGATATCCCCTCAAAGTTGCAACAGAGATGGCAGGGCCCATATAGAGTAACCGCCCAACCCAGCAAAGTAAACTTCACTATTTCCCCGCTTTGCCAGGGGGGACGTCAGGAAACTGTGCATGTGAATAGATTGAAGCTGGCAACTGTCGACGATGACGTCTTGAACAAATCAGGCCTCACCAACCAGCCCCCTCTAGGAGTAACATTCCCTTCCCAACACCCTATCCCTCCACCAGCAGCTGACCACCCTCCTCAGAACAATCAGGTGCCTCACACCCCAAGTAATAATCAGAGAACTCCCCAAGCTACTGCCCCACTTGTACCAGTAAGACCTGATCAGATTAGGGCTCATAGATATAATACCAGGTCACAGAACATAGATTAAAGTAACGAGTCTAGGGGCACTTCTAATTGTTGATTATCCACCCCGGGATCTTGTCTTTCTACTAAGCTACAGAGTCATCACTGCCCTTGCTCTTCACGGGCCTGGGCGAGGGCTCCCTGACTCCACACAAAAGTCGGAGATGACACCACCACAGCTGCAGCTGACCCCGTACCAGATGAGCTGAGACCAACGCATCCTGACTCATAATGGATGCCCGACACGAGCGGGACATGCAGCGGGCAACCCCGCGGCGAATGGGTGACGCCTTCACGTCGACACTGCAAGCCCCAAGCTCCAGAAACGGGCTTGCATAATGCTGGCCCTCGATCTGGTTGAAGACACTGGGCTGTGTCTCGTCGCTCGCCTGCTGAACGACGAGACACGCACTGAGGCTACGGCCTCACGGCCCACAATACTGACAGACAACATCTATGGGTACCATCAGCCTGAGCAAGCTACGCCATGCAGGACCAGCGCAGCTCCCAGCTCCAGGCAGGGAATCAGGTCGTCCCCTTGGAACCCAGGAGAAAATCCCGAAAACCCGAACTGCAACTTCAGTAGCAGCAAGCAACAGGCAACAAACAACTAGAGGTCCCAGTGGCGATGCAGACGACAGCTCCCTACGTTTCAGGACCTGTCAACTGGTCCCACGCACTTCCACTCCGGGAATGGATCCACCAGGTAGCAGATAAGTAATGGCTGACCTCGACCCACCCGGGATCTGCCTCGCCGGTGTTTACCACACCATCGGGGACGAAACAGAAGTGACCTGACTACAAGTAGAGGAAGAAACAAGCAAACCCTGGGGGGCCCACCCAGGGAGGGATTCACCACTGTGAGGGTGTGGGACAGGACGGTCAGGGGTCTCGCCGACACTCACGTACGGAGGGCGAACTCTTGTCCATGGACCCTGCCCTACACGCCATCCAAAGCGATGACACCCCAAGCAGTGGACCGGCTTTGATCCCGGCCGGGAAGGGCGGAAACTCAGATGGAACTAGAAAAATCCATCTGGACCACGACGGAAAATGAGACTCTACAGAGGAAACTCAGATGGGACTAGAAAAATCCATCTGGAATGCGTCAGGAACTGCCGCTCCACACAGAAGTTCAAGTGGAGGAAGTGAGGCACGCGACACACCGCGGCAGACCGCAGGATGGGACAGGAAACGCCAACCACCACATCTACTGCGTCGTCCACCCTGATGCTGGACACCGATTGGTGGAGGTGGTGACGGACCACCCGCCACCCGGGATCTCGACGAATGCTGACGAGTTTTTGTTTTTGCCATTGTATCTTGTTAATAATTTCTGCTGCCTTTTTAGTATGTACAAATATTTCTTTTTGTTCACAAGTTGTATTTTCCCCAACTTCCCCCCCCCTTTTTTTATTATTATTAAGCGGCCATGTATCTTATTATTATATATGTTGTATGTGCTGCCCTGCGCAAGAGTTTAACAGTTGAAGCAACAAGTATGTAAATCTATTCCAGGCTTGAAGATACTAACACTAGGGAACCTAAGCAGAAATAAGCCAGGGCAAGCAACACCATTGCATAACCTTTCAAACCTCCGACTGTGTACCCTCATCTAACTCCCTAAAGTGACGCTCTCCGACAAGCTCCTGCTAAGGCGCTCTCTCTCTCTCCTTCATATCTACATTCACCTTTCCGTTTCCGTATCCTTAGATAGCCGCTTAGATATTATAAATATTACCAGACTATGGTAGGATGTGAGGTGCATACTTTACACCTCAGTAGCTATTTTTCTCAGGTTGGGCACTCGCTACTGTCATCCACTGTGAACATCGATTGTGTGGCATGGAAGCTTTGGTCTTGGCGGGAGGTGTAGTGATGGGTTGTCAGACCACAGCTTACATCTCTGAAACAGTCCAGTCTTGACCCGACATTAGGGGGCCAAGGGGGTAACTTTACACGGCCCCACCTGATGACTTCTCCAGAAGATATAACTGCTAGTCTCTGAAACAGTCCAGTCTTGACCCGACATTAGGGAGGTCAAAAGTGTAGGGTATCTCTTGCGGCTGACCAAGGGTTATAAATCAGCCAGGCTCCCCTTCCCATGTCACACGGCCAACAAACATGTAAGAAGGCACCAGCCGACTCTCTCCCAATATACACAATATCCTACACCGCAGAAAGAAGTCCAGACCTGACCTCACATTAGCCAGATCAAATGTAACCCTCGGAGCCCAACTCAAGGGGCCACAAATCAACCAGGGCCTCTCATGTCACGGCCCCACCTGATGACTTTTCCAGAAGATACAACTTATAGTCTCTGAAAAAGTCCAGACCTGACCCTACATTAGCGAGGGCAAATGTAAGGAGATCCTTCGCCGCCCACCCGATCAGTTCAACCTGACGGCTGGTCTTCCAATATATAGGACGTCCGAGCACTCCCTCAGAGTGTGTGTGTCTTGTGACCAGGAAGGGCCAGCTACCACGTCCCCAGTCCCGCTCGAGAGAAGCCCGCCACTAAGTGTAACGAAGTCTCAGCCGGGTCCATCGACAGATTGCTGTCAACTCCACGTGTAACAGTAAGTGCTGGCTGTGTAGACTGTAGAAGTGCAGTGATCCCGAACCTCCCCAACGATCGACTTAGTGAAGTGCCCATTCTAATTGTGAGGTTAGGTTATACGAGAATACCATAGTCTATCATAAATTGTGTACGAACCCCCCTATTAATCTCCCCTATTGAACTAGTATAATAAAGCTGTAACACGCATTGGTGTTTTATATACTACACTTGTACTGAGCCTGTGTTAATATACAGTGTTGACATCACACCCTCGAGACACGCTACCATTTCCTCCCGCTATAATACTCTACTACTATAACCTCCTAGCTTACCTCTTCATGTGAGATTTTGTCTCATTACATAAGCATGGTCGTGGTTGTTATAATCATGGTCGTGGTTGTTGTAATCATGGTCGTGGTTGTTATAATCGTGGTCGTGGTTGACATAATCATGATCGTGGTTGATATAATCATGGTCATGGTTGTTATGATCATGGTCGTTGTTGTTATAATCATGGTCGTGGTTGTTATAATCATTTGTCGTGGTTATGATCATAGTCGTGGTTGTTATAATAATGATCATGGCTGTTATAATCATGGTCGTGGTTGTTATAATCATGGTCGAGGTTGTTATAATCATGGTCGTGCTAGTTTTTAATCATGGTCGTTGTTGTTATAATCATGGTCCTGGTTGTTATAATCATGTCAACGTGGTTGTTATAATCATGGTCGCGGTTGTTATAATCGTGGTCGTGGTTGTTATAATCATAGTCGTGGTTATAATCAAAGCCGGCTATATAATCATGGTTGTTGTTATAATCATGGTCGGTTTTGGCGCAATCGTGTCGCGTTGTTATAATCATGGTCGGTTGTTGTAATCATAGTCGGTTGTTATAATTGGGCGGTAGTGGTTGTTATAATCGTAATCGTGGTTGTTATAATCATGGTCGTGGTTGTTATAATCATGGTCGTGGTTGTTATAATCGTGGTCGTTTTTTATATAATCATGATCGTGGTTGTTATAATTCTGGTCGTTGTAGTTATAATCATGGTCATGGTTATTATAATCATGGTCGTGGTAGTTATAATCATGGTCGTGGTTGTTATAATCATGGTCCTGGTTATGATCATAGTCGTGGTTGTTATAATAATGATCGTGGCTATTATAATCATGGTCGTGGTAGTTATAATCATGGTCGTGGTTGTTATAATCACAGTCGCGGTTGTTATAATCATGGTCGGGAGATATAATCATAGTCGTGGTTGTTATAACTGCGGTCGTGCTAGCTTTTATAATCGTTGTCGTGGTTGTTATAATCATGGTCCTACAGGATCATAGTCGGTTGTTGGTAATAACGATCGTGGCTACGGCAATCATGGTCGGTAGTTATAATCATGGTCGTGAAGCAGCAAAATCATAGTCGCGGTTGTTATAACTGGCGGTCGGGTGATATAATCATAGTCGTGGTTGTTATAATCATGGTCGCTGGTTGTTATAATCATAGTCGTGGTTGTTATAATTATGGTCGTGGGTGGTATAATCATAGTCGTGGTTGTTATATTTATGGTCGTGGTTGTTATAATCATTGTCGTGGTTATCATAATCATTATCGTGGTTATGATTATAGTCGTGGTTGTTATAATCATGGTTGTGGGTGTTATAATCATGGTCGAGGTTGTTATAATCATAGTCGTGGTTGTTATCATCATTGTCGTGGTTGTTATAATCATAGTCGTGGCTGTTATAATCATGGTCGGTTGTTATAATCATGGTCGTGGGTGTTATAATCATGGTCGTGGTTGTTATAATCATGGTCGTTGATGTTATAATCATGGTCGTTGTTGTTACAATCATTGTCGAGGTTGTTATAATCATGGTTGTGGTAGTTATAATCATGGTCGTGGTTGTTATAATCATGGTCGTCGTTATGATCATAGTCGTGGTTGTTATAATAATGGTCGTGGGTGCTATAATCATAGTCGTGTTTGTTATAATCATGGTCGTGGTTGTTATTATCATTGTCGAGGTTGTTATAATCATGGTCGTGGTTGTTATAATCGTGGTCTTGGTTGTTATAATCAGAGTCGTGGTTGTTATAATCATGGTCGTAGTTATGATCATAGTCGTGGTTGTTATAATCATGGTCGTGGTTGTTATAATCATGGTCGTGGTTGTTATAATCATGGTCGTGGTTGTTATAATTATGGTCGTGGTTGTTATAATCATAGTCGTGGCTGTTATAATCAGAGTCGTGGTTGTTTTAATCATGCTCGTGGTTGTTTTAATTATGATTTTGGTTGTTATACTCATCGTCGTGGTTGTTATAATCATGGTCGTGTTTGTTATAATCATGGTCGTGGTTGTTATAATCATGGTCGTGATTGTTACAATATGGGTCGTACCTGACACTAACACAGGTAGACACAACTTATCTTTAATCTCAATAAACCCTGATTAGCCTCACCTAATCAACAAGATTGGAGACCATTAGGATTGTTCCACCAATACCGATACATTTCACACTGGATTAATAACAAAACATTTAATCATATTTCCAATAGCTAGTGTCTTACAGATATCTTATCAAGTTGTGAATCTTACATGTCTATATAATTAAGTTTTATTCTTACAAATATTTATAGTTCGTTGTGTATTGTATTGTATGGTATGGTATTGTATGGTATTGCATAGTATTGTACTGTATTGTATCCGGCTAACAGCGTACAGAGAATGAAAAGGCGGCAAGTCCATAGACTTGTATGGTTAATTAGGGTGCGCCAAGTCCGTAGACTTGCATCGTTTTCCATCATAAATTAAATGGTTAATTAATGCCTTTCTAAAGAAACCATCGACGTAGGACCAGGTTTGTTCCACTCTACGATATTTTTGCGATTTTTCCACCAAGTTTGATGAAAAACGATTGTGCAGGTTCGGCTGCCCAGAACAGACAGACAGACGGACAGCTAGTCCAATAGTATATTAGACAAGTGATCGTGGGCCCTTCGTGCCCGGTGGCGAGTCCGGTTGTACAATTTAACTAGGTTGTTATAATCATGGTCGTGGATGTTATAATCATGGTCGTGGTTGTTATAATCATGGTCGTGGTTGTTATAATCATGGTCGTGGTTGTTATAATCATGGTCGTGGTTGTTATAATCATGGTCGTGGTTATGATCATAGTCGTGGTTGTTATAATAATGGTCGTGTGAATCCCTGGATAACACGTGTTAGTTGATTAGTTCGTCAACAATGCTATTCATCTGAGAGTTCAGAGTTTGTACTGCCTTGTAGGACTGTGCAATGGCCCTATTCTGTTTCAAAAGTGCTTCTGAAACTGCGATCATTCGTTTTCCTAGTTTCGCTACATCTTCGGCGGTTGCCTTATCAAACAGGGTGTTACTTATTAAACCAACAAAATAAAATAGACCACGTTTTTAACGCCGATGAAAATGTACATTCTTCCCGATGTCTTCAGGAGATATAAGTAGCTTTCGGTCTAAGTACCGTACGCGTTTGAGTAGACGTTCTGAAGTGAGATGGTTTGTCGAAGTGTTGTAGAGATGGTAAACTGCTGTTCGAGATCTTGCAGGGTGTGCATAACTGTTTCAATGTGGACAGCTATTGACCTCAGGTGCATAGGCATGCCCAGTGGGGCAACTAAAGCTCCGGGTTTGATGATGTCTGCTGGGGATGGGGTTGTTGCCACAGCACTCCATACCAACAAGAGTAATGATATCCAAGCCATGCCTGAAAGTGGTGAAGATAATTAATGTTTTTTGTTTGCTGATCTCAGTTTTTGACGATATGTATTGTCTATTGATGTATCGTGTACACCAACTGTTGTAGTAGAAGTAGGATGTAATTGACTGTCCCTACTAAGTCTCTGCTGACTTTTTTCATTCTATCTACATGTACGATGTCTGTGACGTTTGTCGTTGGCTCAACTACATGGAATTTGTTTTCATGTTCTTTTGCTTTAATCAGGTATGGACCTGTGAATTTAGGTGAAAGTTTTTATATGCTTTCCGGCGCTTTTATCATTACTATGTTTCCTATTTCTAGAGTTTCAGGCTTAGCGTTTTTATGTTGCTTGCAGATCGTTTCACCACGTGAGGCTGCTAAATGTTTTCGTACTTTCCCATGCATGCTTGTGAAAACATTAATTTGCTTCTTAGCATAGTCATCCACCTTGTACACAGGTTATGGGGTTCCTGCTAGTAGATCATAAGGCAAGCGTTTTTGTGTACCATAAATTATGTTGTATGGCGAATTGCCTGTAAAGCTTTGATAAATCCATTGATGGATGCTGCTACTTGTGGAAACTAGTCCTCCCAGGAACTGTGCATCGGATTCACCACGTGTCAGAGAATCTTAAGAATTTTACGATATGTACGCTCGACCAACCCATTTGAGGATGGATGGTAGGCGGTTGTGAAGGTTTGTGTGATGTCGTATTGTTGACATATTGCTGTTATGAGTTGATTCTTAAATTCTGTCACGTTATCTGAAAAGGGCAGATGAGATGAGTGACTAACGCATGAGCTAGTGCTTCGGCAGACTTATTCTGCAATGGTGCGAGTACCACAAATCTGGAGAAGTGGTCAACGCACACAAATATGTAATTTGAGCCTTGATGG
>NW_024743834.1:530000-562409 GCF_018991925.1 Homarus americanus | reverse complement strand
GCTCCCCCTACACCTCCTACACTCACCCCTCACCCCCTGACGTTAAGGAGCTCCCCCTACACCCTCACCCCCTGACGTTAAGAGCTCCCCCCTACACCCTCACCCCTGACGTTAAGGGCTCCCCCTACACCCCCTCACCCCCCGACGTTAAGGCTCCCCCCCTATCTCCCTGACGTTAAGGCTCCCCTACACCCTCACCCCTGACGTTAAGGAGCTCCCCCTACCCTCACCCCCTGACGTTAAGGGCTCCCCCTCACCCCTCCCCCGACGTTGGGCTCCCCCACCCTCCCCTGACGTTGAGCTCCCCACTCACCTGACGTTAAGGCCCCCTACACCTCACCCCCCGACGTTAGGGCTCCCCCTACACCCTCACTACACACCCTCACCCCTGACGTTAAGGAGCTCCCCCTCACCTCACCCCTGACGTTAAGGGCTCCCCCTACCCTCACCCCCCGACGTTAGAGCTCCCCCCTACACCCTCACCCCTGACGTTAAGGCTCCCCCTACACCCCCTCACTGACGTTAGGGCTCCCCCTACACCCTCACCCTGACGTTAAGGGCTCCCCCCTACACCCTCACCCCTGACGTTAAGGGAGCTCCCCCCTACACCCTCACCCCTGACGTTAAGAGCTCCCCCACACCCTCACCCCCGACGTTAGAGCTCCCCCCTATGCCCTCACCCCCCGACGTTAAGGGGCTCCCCCTACACCCTCACCCCCATTGTTAAGGCTCCCCTACCCTCACCCCTGACGTTAAGGGCTCCCCTATACCCTCACCCCTGACGTTAAGGGCTCCCCCTATACCTCACCCCTGGCGTTAAGGAGCTCCCCCCTACACCCCTCACCCCCTGACGTTAAGGAGTCCCCTCACCCCTGACGTTAAGGAGCTCCCCCCGTGAGCCAGTGCCTGTCCACCACCCTGTACATTGACGCCTCCTGACAACCACTTCTCGTCTTAGACTGACATGAGATGCAAGATGGAACAACAAATGGGTACATAGACCACATGACCTGAACCCCGTGTCAGGTCAGAGGTCACGTCGTTAATTCCCTATTTGATTATTAAGTAATGAAGAAATTATATTAATGAATTGGCAACTCAATTACAACGAGGAATGAGGACAGCCACAAGATTCTCAGATCAAATTTTCTTCATTATTTAAGCAAATATAAGAACATTTGGAAACTTCTCGTGACCTTAAATAACAATGAATAGTTTATTATTATAAACATTCTACCTTTAGTTTGTTTTAATATTTATCTTGACAGTGATACAGCCGAAAATAGATCCACTCACAATTACATACAGCCTTCCTTTACCAAGTATTGCCAGGAAAAATTGCGAACACGAGACCCAAGGTGGGGTCGGTGCATCTTTGGCTGACTGTACATCACCCGCCGTAATCTTCAGTACAGGATAAAGTTACACACGGACGTCCCCGCTTACAGGTGATCTCAGTGTTGTGTTGAGTGATGGTGAAAAACTCTGATAATTCGCCTATATGTCTACCTGGGTATAGATGGTATGTTTTGGGCATGGATTTGACCTATGACAGTTAAGGAGTGATCTATGACCGTCAAGGGTGACCTATGACCTTCAGGATTGATCTATGACTTTCAGGATTGACCTATAACCTTCATTGGTGACCTATGGACTCCAGGAATGACCTTGATCTTCGACATGGCGAGTTGAATATGGTGATCAGAACTTTGTCTAATGGTGAAACATATCCTTGTAAAGTTATGTCAAATATCTATATAGGAATTATGGTCCCGGACCTTCCTTGGCGTTAAGCGAGTCACACTATCCAATACTTGACGTTAAGGAGACGTGTCATCCAAATACTATACTATGGTCATCTAAACACGACGATCTAACCAACATCCAAGTTTGAGGCACATTTGATAGGAATCATAGGCGTTATAGTTGTAACTGGAAAATATATTTATATTTGTCTGCATTTGTATTTGTAAATGTAAAGACCAAGAAAAAAAAAAAAAAATCGCGTTTTACCTGCCTATCGTTATGTTCTGAAACCGTTGACGAAAAATTTGGATAAAGTGACAGTGATACTTCGAGGTTCGAGTCTGAACGAGGAACTTTGCCATAATTCTTCGTCGTGGGTTTCAGAATATAAGGCACGGTAATTGTGTAAGGCTTGAATTTTCATTGACTGTAACGGTTACTGTGTATGTTTATGTATGTTTCTGCACCTATCAATGAATTACTGTATTTTAAATGCATCCGTGTGTGTGTATATATATATATATATATATATATATATATATATATATATATATATATATATATATATATATATATATATGTATATATATATATATTTGCAAATAATCACTGTAGGTGCGCGTGATCTAGGTATATGCTGATAACCACAAGGAAAGAAGAAAATACTAGAAGTTCCCAAGGCTTCGTGTAATTCACATCTTCAGGGGTGAGTTTATATATATATATATATATATATATATATATATATATATATATATATATATATATATATATATATATATATATATATATATATCAGTACTTGTAACTGTACCTATATTTATTAAACACTTAAACCAAATATTAAGTTGATATTACATTCAGTGTTAATCGTGGTTATGGGGATGGATATAATATTTTGTGTTTCTTATATTTCTTCCCGTAGAGTTCGATATCTTCACACCGGTTACTTACAGGAGATTATGGCGTATCTACGTAGCAATTCACTCCACCACCCGACATTCCATGATTTATACTTGATAAATGATGATTTAATGAGTTCCATTAATTTCCAACATCCATCTAAGTTATTGGTTATACTTTGTCATAACCAATCAGTCATTACCTTTAGTAATAATAAGATAGGATCACAGATACGGGCAGATTATTGCACTTACATTTATTTGTCAAGCTTCCATACAATGATTTACAATTTGCATGGATATATGAATCACTCACGTTCACGCCGTAATAAAATTGATCTTGTAAAGAGGAAATTTTCAACCTGGGGACACATGTGACTACTGTACTATGGGTATGACTTAACATAGCCTTAGTTCCTAAAGTGATACATTCACTGACAGCCTGAATCACTCTTGTTGCAACCAGGCTTTCACACATGATCTTCTTTCCAAGGGAGTAACAAACCTTGGGTTGGCACACATAGTCTCGTGTCACTGACAGTTATTGTAGACGGTGTCGTGCAGGAGAACCGGTAAGGTGACTTAGGTTGAAACACACACACACAGTCTCTTTTCATTGACAGTCCACAGGACGGTGTCGTGGTAAAGGACTCTGTGGAGCGTCCCATTCCCTTAAGGAAGAGGATGATGAGGACGCCTTAACTAACCCATAGTCTAGGGTCTACTGGCTAAAATGTGGTTTGGGGCGTGAGACACGATGGGCAATACAACAGTGTCTCAATCCCCCCCCATAGACTGGCTCACATACCCACTAACATTGGAGTTGGGTTGTGTGGAGTGGCAAACAACCTGTGACAGTGTTATTGATAAGGATCAAGACGTGAAGACTGTAAAATCATTGGCTAACAAGACGTGTACAGTACAAGTGTCCCAATTCACTACGGCAGAGGGCAGTGACCGTGTCTCCAGTCACAACAGTGTTTACCTCACAGAACACATGTGAACGACCGTGACCCAACCTCTGATTTACACCAAACTTTTAAGGAATGATACACGAGCGTTTTAACTCTGGTTTGTAAACTCTGAAAAGCTTTAAAAACACGAGGACTAGTTTACAGGCAAAAGAAACTACGTCATGCATTACTACAGCTAAAGGCAGGAACCTAACTCTCACCTGTATCATAAAAAAGTTGTATTTACTGAACATCCTCTCCTAAAAGATGGAATTAAGTTTTGAGTTGCAAGATCAGAGAGCTATAGGGGTTATGGTCCAATGCTGAAAGCTAAACGGTAATGAGCGCCATCATACAAACTGAAACCAACTCGTCCGCTCATACAAACACTCTAGCTTTGTTTAAAGACTCATACAAACACTCTAGCTTTGTTTAAAGACTCATACAAACACTCTAGCTTTGTTTTAAGACTCATACAAACACTCTAGCTTTGTTTTTGAGACTCATAAAAACACTCTAGCTTTGTTAGACTCATAAAAACTCTACCCTTTGTTTCAGGACTTATACAAACATTCTAGCTTTGTTTTAAGACTCATAAAAACACTCTAGCTTTGTTTAAGACTCATAAACATTCTAGCTTTGTTTTAAGACTCATACAAACATTCTAGCTTTGTTTTAAGACTCATACAAACACTCTAGCTTTGTTTAAAGACTCATACAAACACTCTAGCTTTGTTTAAAGACTCATACAAACACTCTAGCTTTGTTTTAAGACTCATACAAACACTCTAGCTTTGTTTCAGGACTTATACAAACATTCTAGCTTTGTTTTAAGACTCATACAAACACTCTAGCTTTGTTTTAAGACTCATACAAACACACTAGCTTTGTTTTAAGACTCATACAAACACTCTAGCTTTGTTTTAAGACTCATAAAAACACTCTAGCTTTGTTTCAGGACTTATACAAACATTCTAGCTTTGTTTTAAGACTCATAAAAACACTCTAGCTTTGTTTCAGGACTTATACAAACATTCTAGCTTTGTTTCAGGACTCATACAAACATTCTAGCTTTATTTTAAGACTCATACAAACATTCTAGCTTTATTTTAAGACTCATACAAACATTCTAGCTTTGTTTTCACTCATACAGCTCTACACGTCCACTCCTAAAAGCACTTTAGCTGTGGGCCCCGTAAAGCTGGGCCCTCATGAATGATTCACTCACTTCTCGCTCACTTTGTCCTGTTTTATAGCTTACTCACTCCGGGATGAACACACACACACACACATATATATATATATATATATATATATATATATATATATATATATATATATATATATATATATATATATATATACTCTCTATATATATAAACCCCCTCATCCCTCCCCCATCATATCAAATAATAACAAACTCAGTTGTAAAAAAAAAAAAAACTTTGCGAAACTTATCAATATATTCAGGTACAAAAAACATGTTTCCTTCAGAGTGAAATCTAATTAAAACTTGGTATAAATGTGTGGAGGGAGGGAGGGAGGGGGGGGGTGAGAGGGGGAGATGAGGAGGAGGGGGAGGAAGGAGTCTGGTTGTCTCCACCTGCGTTCACCTGGAGACACTCAATCGATACCCGCTCACACCTGCTGTTGCACCTCGGACGCCCATATTCCTCACAGGTAGGTAGGTGTTCCTGCATTCCTCCCCTCACCATCACCCCCCCTCACCTCCCCTACCCCCCGCCATGCACCGCCAGCCACCCATCACCACTCACTCAGACGGACCAAAGTTACCCTTAACTTGCACAGGTCACCAGGTGCGTCACCACTTATGTATGATCACCAGTTATTCCCAGTTCATCACCACTCATTCCTACGCGGTCACCACTGATTCTTACGGTCACCAGTCTTTCCTACGCGGTCACTATCTCAATCCTACACGGTCAACAGTCATTCCTACGCGGTCACCACTCATTCCTACACGGTCACTATCTCATTCCTACATGGTTACCAGTCATTCCTACGCGGTCACCAGTCATTCCTACGCGGTCACCACTGATTCTTACAGTCACCAGTCATTCCTACGCGTTTACCACTGATTCCTACGCGGTCACCAGTCATTCCTACGCGGTCACCAGTCATTCCTACGCGGTCACCAGTCATTCCTACAGGGTCACCACTCCTTCCTTTATGCATCACCAAACACAAGGACTCCTCACCAGTCACCTGTGAATCTCACCATCACACCAGTCACGGCTTAATAACATTACACACATTAAAATATTTACCCACTAACTGTTAACTGTTTCGACTTGTTCTTTCACGCGTAAATCCGCAGCAGTTATCGAGAGAGAGAGAGAGTTGAAGTTATGGCGACATTTACCCAAAAAGATAACAATAATAACAACAACAATAATAATAATAATAATAATAATGATAACAATACTAATGATAATAATAATAACCACGTGGACTCGGGAACACAACCACCTCTACTATTTAACTCTTCTTCAAAGTTCAGATTCTTGTAAAACCCTCAACCCTAGTAAGTGAATGTGTGAGAATGTACCTTAACTGGCTTAGTGGAATGTTCAATTTTTGTGCTCAAGTTAACCAGTCAGAGACATGTTTACAACTTCAGTTAACAGTCCGTAAAGATGTTGAACTAAACATCACGTTGATCAAGATAGGAATAACATTTTTGTTTTGTTTAGTAATCTCAAAGTCATAACACGAACAGTACCTGAGGCGCCATGGTTATTTAGCCTTGATGAGTACCATGACGCACGCACACACACACACACAAGATAACGGCCGGTGAGACCCAACAACAACCAGCGATGTGTTAATCCGTCTACGATAGGAAGGCCTGGGACCAAACCTCACTCATATAACACCGTCTGTGAGGGAATTACTACACCACGTGATGCCCCTCATAACACCATCTGTGAGGGAATTACTACACCACGTGATGCCCCTCATAACACCATCTGTGAGGGAATTACTACACCACGTGAGCCCCCCATAACACCATCTGTGAGGGAATTACACCACGTGTGCCCTCATAACACCATCTGAAAAATTACTACACCACGTGAGGGTAACACCATTGTGAGGGAATTACTACACCACGTGGTCCCTCATAACACCATCTGCGAGGGAATTACTACACCACGTCAGGTCCCTCATAACACCATCTGAGGGAACCACTACATCACGTGAGGTCCCTCCTAACACCATCTGGGAGGAGTTACTACACTACGTGTTTGCTGTTCAACACGTACAATCCTACATTAATCTGTATGTTCACTGTATGTTCCTTTACCTTTCTCTAATGAAGGCTTTTGTTAAACCACCAATGTATGTAATAAGTCATTTATGTCCAATGTATATTTTCAGCCTTCGGGCTGCAGAACTTTTTCAATAAACCGTTAATTATTATTATTATTATTACAAGTCATATACGCACATAAACACACACACACACGGTCAACAACAGAGAGAGAGAGAGAGAGAGAGCACCTCCTTCTCACCTGCAGGCCCACAGGTAGGTAGAATATATCCCAGGTGCAATCCTCCGAGGTTGAGAAAATTACCAACATTATTATTATTATCATTATTTCTTCCTGGTCGTGGGAGGGGGCGGGGGACACCTCACGCAACACGCCTTACTCACTGAGCTTCGTGGCTTTTATATACTGTAACTCTTAATAGACTACGATTTCTAACACGATAACAGGAGTATTATATTGTTGTCACCTTTTTTTCTATAATTACAATAAAAAAAAACTAAAAACAGAAAAATACAGAAAAAACAGAACAGAAAAAACAGAACAGAAAAACAGGAAAAATAAAGAAAAATAGAAACCATTTAAATAGAAAAATAAATACAAAACCAAAAAAAGAGAGAGAAAACAAAAATACTTAAAAAATGTCTCCCAAATTATACTCTCTGACTTATAAAACTCCCAAACAATGCCCCACTTTCGCTCTTTTTTTTAAATATGGCACTGATAAATCTGAACTCTGGCACTGAGGGTGGGTCTTTCCTCTAAATCTTTACAGGATATCTATCACCAACTGAAGTAGTCTTTCTTGACCTGAGGAAGTAATTGGCGGTGATAACAACTAGAGGGAGACAGAGGAGGAGGAGGAGGAAGAGGAGGTGTTACTGACGCTCCACAACTTTCACCATTTTAGTTCGGGGAAAATACCAAGGGAATCGGTAAACAGTAGTGGCTGTGTACGGACGGCATGACTCACTCACACAGACACACACGGACACCTGCGAGGTCTTCATTTGGCCCTGTTATGTATGTATGTATGTATTGGATAAGCATATGTATGCATGGGGAACGATATGTATGTATGTATGTATGTATGTATGTATGTATGTATGTATGTATGTATGTAAGTTCGAGAGTAAAATGAGCCAACGTCACATGAGGTCGACCATCACCCCTAAATTCCTCCTACTCACCCTCTTCCAAGACCCCACTCACCTAACCTCCCCGTCCCCTCCCAAACACTTTCCCTTCTACACCCCATCCCTACCCCCCCCCTCCCTTGGCCCCAGCCTCCTCCCCCGTCTCCCTTATCAGTGTAGACAGTAGAGTAGGCGACGTTTATCAGGCAGGAAACACACGCTCACTCGTGTTTTGAGACGTCGATAGTTGATAGCGTGTTCTTTGTTTACTGGGAGCTGACGACGACGCTACCACAGTCCTGGCCTACACACACACACACACACTCTTACTTTTCCTACTGGCTCTGATTTTCCTCCCTTTCCCTGTGGTGTCGATATAAGGAGGAAGAGACGTCCCCTCCTCCCTCCCTCCCTCCCTCCCTCTCTCTCTCTCTCTCACTTAACTTGAGGTGCCGACTGCCACGGATGTACTGTACACCCACAGGTTGTTGACACCTTGACACCGCCGCCCAGCCTGACGCAGAGTTACACGCCGACAACAAGAGTTGAGAGTTACGGCAGGAACTTACCCTCACTGTCCGAGTGCCAGTATAATACATCCTCACTACGTTTATTACCTGATAGATATACTTTCCGTTCTGCTATACTTTGACACACACACACACACACACACACAGACACACACACACACACACACACACACACACACACAGTACAGTACGTTTCAGCGTGAGGTTACGGACATCTTGCTTGCACTGTCATAAGCTCAGTTCCAAATGGAAGGGAAGTGAGTTATCTTTTACAACACATAACAAGACCAATTCGAAATATTCTCTCTTCTCCCCTAAGCCACTCTGTTAGTTATGGTGAATGAGACCACAAAGACGGGAGCCACAAACAATATTCTTTCTTGACCACGGACGGCGGCTGTACGTCTGGGGCCACACACTCAAAAGCATTTAAGGGACTGTAGCTGTTTGTTTACTCCGTAACTGGAGTTACAGTCCCCGATCGATCGGTATACTCAAAACAAATATTTGTCAGTGGACTCCGTAAACGAGGCCGAAACTTACAGGACCTCCTTAGCTACTGTAACACGCTCAACCCGGATATAGTAAGTACGCTATTTACCGATTGTATAAAAAACATTATCTGTATGTTGTAATAAAGCTTGTTAGACTTGTTTCATCATAGACTAATGAAGAAAATGTTGTGTACATCAACATACTAAAATACGATATTACAGTTTGTCTTTTTAGTTATTTTTTTTTTACGAGAAGAAGTGGCTTGAGTGTGTTTATATTTGTCACGGAATGGAAGAGACGCAGCTTTTGTCTTCTTGCAACTTTTCAAGTAATTTGTACCATATTGCAAAATTTTTATTGTCCACATTTATGGTACAAATATTTTTTATGACTGAGTAAACTTGCAGATAGACCTTAATAATGTGGTATAGCCGTAGATATCCGTCAGTAATGAAAGCCAAATACGAAGTCAAGTGAACATTTTTGCCTAGACTTCGCCATATTGAACCAATAGCCTGCGCCTTGGTATGGCTAGGACCAAGTTATAACAAGCTATTCTGCCAGGTATCCAAGAAGTACCCATGACTCATATCTAAAAATGCCTAACGCAATCTAAGTTCATCAAACCCAATAGAGAAGGGGGTAAAAATTAACAGTGGTATAGCATTTTTTCTTAAAAAAAGAATTATGTGCACAGGTTTTTTATCTGATACATTCAGTAATGACTTTTCGCTGCAAAATTAGTGAAATGTATCTTACCCTAACAAAACTTTACCTTACCTAATCTTACCTTATCTAACTTAACCTAACGTTACCCTACCTAACCTAACCTAAGAAAGCCGCAATGCACATGACAAACAATTAAGTTCTCAAGAAAAAATTATATATATATATATATATATATATATATATATATATATATATATATATATATATATATATATATATATATATATATATATATTTTTTTTTTTTTAAATACATTTGCAGAGATAAACTTTTTTATATCATTTCTCCAACATATCTATAAATCTGTTGATATATAAACGTAACTTAAGATGCCACTATTATGCATTTTAACCTTTGATTAATTATCTCTGCAAATGGATTATAAAAAAGGAAATGTTAGGTTAGGTAAGGTTAGGAAGGTATGCTAAGGTATGCTAAGGTTAGGTTAGGTTAGGTAAGGTTATGTTAGGTAAGGTTAGGAAGGTATGCTAAGGTTAGGTAAGGTTAGGTAAGGTTAGGTCCTCAAGTATTACTCTAAAACATAATTCCATCTTCAATAATGACACCTTGAAGTACGTCTAGCAGCTCTGTGTGTTTTGGTAATGGTTGTATAGTAGAGAAAACGGCCTTATTTCCGCCTTACAATTGCTTACGAGGTCTCAAAGGTCACCTTAAGTTATGAAGGAAAGTCAGCCATTTTAAATAGATTTGTGGACTTCGTAATTCTTCAGTGAATCACCACCACAGGAGTTTATGAAATTTTAAGAACTTACGATGTTCGTATCTCGTTAATGAATCTGGGCCCAGGTCAAAAGGCATTACGGCTGGTGAGAATATTGCTGTTCCTACCAGAAAGCAGCTTCAAATGTGAGTAGTTGGCAGGCAAGAGGACGTCTTTCTCTCTGCTCTGAAGGGAAGTTTATCTCAATTAAAAACAATGTTAGTGTGTTTAATCTAATTTATTATGAGCACTTCCTCCTCGCTGAAATTTGGTCGCCTCTTCTTTTCGGTAGGTCCTTTCATCTTTTGTTTACAAACAAACTAATATCAAGTGCATCGATCTCAGCTGATTTCTCCTTCTCTTGTGATTGGTTGATGATTTTGTTAACTGAGCGACGATTGGCCAACTAGCTCATGCACTGCCATCAACCTTCGGACAAGAGAACTGAATTTACAGTGGAAACACTAGAGTTACAGACTGCTTACGGACCCGTAATTAAATTTTGAGTATGAGAAATTTACGGGACTGTAAGCAGTCTGTAAATTACAGTACCGTATGTCTGCTGCTGTACGTAACTGATGACGCGTTTTAAGTAAGCGGCCCCTGAACCCCAACACAAGAGTGGCGTAGCACTGAAAATGGATTGCTCACGTCATTACCATTATGATTGACTGTGTGTATAGTTCACCTGACGAGGGATATTGAGGTAAATGATGTTAGCTAGAGTGAACTACAGGCAGGTATACATGTACTAGGCGGCCGGGCCCTTGTGTCACCTAGAATTGTAGAATTACTGTTCCCTGCCACCAAGCGCTCCACATCACCTCAACGCTCTGAGTCCAACGCCAGATGTACCCTTTACCAGTCCTCTCCCACCGCTGCCACTGCCTCAGAGTACCGGACATTGAAGTTATAGACAACAACGTCAGACGCACCTTCGCCACCCTTTTCCTGCTAGTGGCATTATTTTTTTTTATTTCACCGGTTATTGGCATTATAGACAACAACGTCAGACGCACCTTCGCCAGTCTTTTTCGCACTGCTGAGAGTTGCTTGAAGGCGTACACACACACACACACACACACACACACACACACACACACACACACACACACACACCCACACACGTCGCCAAAAAACCAGATATCAAAATTAAGGTTAGGAGAATAGTGCCAAGTACCTGTGAGTGATCGATACCTGTAGTCCTTATCTGGTCTAGGAAATCAACAAGTACCCAGTGCGTCACATTAACGAGGGACAGGTTGGTACTTCCGCTCATTAGCGAATTTTACCTGAACTTAATGTGACACTAATGCCAACCTCAAGTAATTATATCTTTAACCCTGTGAGTACGATAACTTAACCCTATGTGCACGATGAAATAGCCTCTTGAGTACAATGACTTTACCCTATGAGTACGGTGAGCTTGTGAGGCGAGTGAAACGTGTGAGGCGAGTGAAACATATGAGGCGAGTGAAACGTGAGGCGAGTAAAACGTGAGGCGAGTAAAACGTGAGGCGAGTAAAACGTTAGGCGATGGAAACAAGCTTCATCTTCCACCGCCAGACGCCTCAAAGTCATTACAGTATCTCTCTGAAACATAACGCCACACAAGCCTGATACGCCATTAGTACAACCAGGCCATAAAAACACTGTACCCGCAACCACTAAGTACCCGGGACTTCCCCTGCTTACGCCAGACGAACGTTCTCCCAGGTCACCCTTCTACCCGTAGAGTGTCGTTCCTACTCTGTTTAATTCCCACGACACGTCCTCAAAGCATGCGACACCACCGTCTCATCTCCCCGCCTCTTACCCTTTTCTCTCCCTCCCTACCTACCCCCTCTCCCCACACCTCCCCCTCTCTCCCCTACAGCCCACATCCCCCCTTCACCACCACCACCATGCAGGCTCGTGGTCATCTTGTCAGTGCGGGACATTATAACGACAGAGTGACTACCTAACAACACTTCTCACTTCACCTTGCCCCTGGTCGACCAGCTCTCACGGCGACATCACCTACAAAAACAACACGAGCAGCCAGCCACCGAGGGCGTTCTTACCAGGTACAACTTAGAATTTCCTGTCTACGTTTTAAAAGCAATTGCTTGTTAGTGGGAAGCCGTAATGGCCAGACAGATAATGAAGGAGGGGGGGGGGAGGTAAGAAGAAGAAGAAGAAGAAGAAGAAGAAGAAGGTGGATTATATATACTTCGACGTCAATAGTTAGTGACCACAGGGACTACTGTGCATCATAATCCTGTAACACATTTAACCAATCACATCTCCTCACCACCGTAGCTGATGATGTGAGATAAACGCAGCTAACTTACAATTAAATCTTAGTAAATAACAAGAGTCTTCCGCCATTACGGTTCTCAAACACACTTACGGTTAATCTTTTGACCTTTTTCCTCCCATATCAGAAGACGAGAGAGGGACCAGACATCTTGCTATGGTATAATGAATCAATTCGACCTCTCAACTTCGTGTCGTAGCTTAAGTTAAACCAGTTGTAAGTTCTCACATTTCCACTTAAGGGAGAAAAGTTTAATGTGTACGAACTTACGAAGTTTACACAATACGGCTCGCCCTGTTTGCCAACTCCGCTGGTTCAGAGTAACAAAGTGTGTGTGTGTGTATGTGTGTGTGTGTGTGTGTGTGTGTGTGTATTTTGTATTGTTGTCTTAAGTTACGACACAGGTGCGGATAAACACACAGGTATATTATGCTTTTATCACCATCAATAAATACCAGGACCCGGATTTTGACAAGTTATTATATATCAAATTATCCGGCCTCACCTCTATCCCCCGCCCCACACCACCTAGCCACCTGCAACACCATTATCACCACCACTCCCACCACCACTCCCACAACCACTATCACTCTTACCACTATCACCACCACCACCAAACACTGGAGATGTGAGACCTAACACAACTAACTCACTTCAGATAAACAAGAAAAAGAAAAACAACGTAGTCAGTCAATTCAGTTGTGCATTGTTGAGTCCTTTCAGTCAGACAGCGTCCTTTAGTTACTAGGAACACACACACACACACACACACACACACACACACACTAAGAACAACCCCCCTCCCAAAAAAAAACCAAGAGGCGGGCGATGGGCTCAAGAGGATGACAGTATTTCAGGTCAATTAGATTCACTGTCAAGCTGCCCTGATAGTGATGCCAGCTGGGACAAAATAGTGTGTCGTGAGTATTGACTTTTGTGTCTTGTGATCTGAGGAATTTTTAATAACCTTATTTATTTTATATATATTATCATGTTTGTTATGTGTTGATGATGATGATGATGATGATGAGGATGATGATGATGATGAAGGAAGACAAGACGAAGGAATGTTTGACTGAGAATTACTCCTTTCTCTCCTTCTCTCTCTCTCGAAAGCCAAATTAGCGTCAAATTAGCATCGCACTATTACCATTAGCTGAAGCCAATTACCACACCAATTTGAATGATCATTACCGAGCATGGAGAGGAAATACACACACACACACACACACACACACACACACACACACACACACACACACACACACACACACACACCATACCGAGGACTCTATATATACCATCATCCTCTAAACCAGCAGGAAGATACCGAGATACCGACCGCTACTGAGTTACCGAGATTCCATTAGCCTTCCTACTGACCTCTACTGACAGACACGCAGGAACAACGCCATGAGACAAGGCTGTTTTATTCCTCGTGCCAAGATCGTCGTCAGGGAGTCTACTCTGATCTAACGATATTATCACCAGGTATTAATCTTGTTGGTGAGGGTAAAATGATCTTCTTCTTCCTCCTCCTCCTCCTCTTGTTGTTCTTCCTCTCCCTCCTCATCCTGTTCTTCCTCCCTCCTCCTCCTCCTTTTCTTGTTCTTCCTCTCCTCCTCATCCCTCTCCCTACCTCATCCTGCTCTTCCTTTCCCTCCTGTTCTTCTTCCCCTCCTCTTCATCCTCCTGTTCTTCCTCTCCCCCCCTTCCCTCCTCCTCCTCCACAGTACATAAGTCCCACACATCATATTCGGGATAATAACACAACACATTAAGGCTATACCACTAACCTTGTCCGTGGATGATAAAACACACTCAATTACCACGATAACAGCCTCCTCTCCTCTCTAACTCAATCAGGTATTATTAAATCACATGTCAAGTATTATAACAATTATCATACCTTGTTATCATACCTTGTTATCATGCCTTGTTATCATGCCTTGTTATCATACCTTGTTATCATACCTTGTTATCGTGTCATTAGAATCTATAAGTTATCATGCGACGTTAATTTGTCTATGAAGTAATTAAAAAAAAATTACTACGATGTATTATTATTAGACTAGTGTTATGACGTCATTAATAACCACGTGAGGGGCATTACTTGAGGGGGGTATAGGGTAGTTATTAGGTCAGTTGGTTAAGCTCGTGTACACATTGGCTGCCCACGGCGTCCATTATCTCATTTTAACAATAATCCTTCACGACCTTTGACTTTCTCGATAATTCTTGCATGATAAATGATACACGCACACACACACACACACACAAGTGACGCTGTGTCGACCAATG
This sequence comes from Homarus americanus, assembly GCF_018991925.1. Lineage (NCBI taxonomy): Eukaryota > Metazoa > Arthropoda > Malacostraca > Decapoda > Nephropidae > Homarus > Homarus americanus. The sequence goes on along the minus strand of NW_024743834.1, from coordinate 547,307 downwards.
CGAACGCCATATGGTGGATGACGTCACCCCGGCACCAAGACTACAGCTTGACGACGTCACCACACGACACCAACCAGAGTCCATGACGTCATTGCACTTAATATATGACGTCACGAGCAGAGGGTAGAGGAGTAATGGCAGGTGATGACGTCAGAAGTCGTCATAAAACTCAAGTGGTCACCTCGTTATTATCACCACCCTGTCTCTCCCTCCTCCTATCTCTGTCATTCTTTTATTCCTTCTTCTCTACATTTATACTTTACAAAATACTTCAAATTTACCTGGAAAAATATCAAATTAATTTTCATCTTCACCTACTGTAAAATAACACGAAAATTATGTATATATATATATATATATATATATATACTTTTAACTTTCATATCTTATCAGTTCACGCCACAAAGTATACTAGATATTAAGGGAGATTATTAGTGTGTATGTTGTGTTTGTGAAGGAGTTATCACTTGTATCTTTAGGTAGTAAATGTCGCCTCCCTGACCTGCTTGCACTGCCTTGAATACACGTCATCTAGTTTGGCTTGTTAGTTGGTAATTTTTCCAGATTTATCCTTGTAATTATTGAAACTAAAAACAACTTTGACAAAAACATCAACAAAAACACTAGCAAACACACACGCACGCACGCACGCACACACACGCACGCGCGCACACACACACACACACACACACACACACACACACGCACACACACACACGCACACGCACACGCACACACACACACACACACGCACGCACACACACACACACACACCTGGTGTCTCCATGACCAGCCCACGCCCGGGCCATCAACTGTAAACTATAATAATTTGTATGTTCAATCATTGCTCCTTCTTCTCTCAGTAATGAAAGCTTTTGTTAAAGGCCCACCCACCACATGTCTTTGTATGTAATAAGTCATTTTTGTCCAATGTATATTTTCAGTCTTCGGGCTGCAGAACTTTTTCAATAAACCGTTAATTATTATAATATTATTAGACACAGGTCACTTGGGGCACCCACACCAGAGCTGAGGACCATCTACAACGCATTTATTCTCCTCAAATTAACATATGCGTCACCAGCCTGGTCGTCTTCTCTCAACTCTACCCAACAGCGTCAGCTAGAGAAGGTACAGAAAAGGGCCTGCAGAATCATACTTGGCGCAGACTACTCCGACTACAACAACACTCTCTCCACCCTGGAAATGCCATCTCTCAGTAACCTCCACCACCACGCACTAGCAGGGTTTGGCAGTGGACTACTGCACCATCTTCGTCGTCACCACCTACTGCCACCTGCAGTCCCCCGCCCACCTTGCGCAGTCCGCCACTACAACAAAATTCAGCCCATAAGAGCCCGCACCGACAGATATAAGAATGGCACCATCCCATCTATTGTTAAAATAATAACCAGCTCCCGATTTATGTATTGAACGTATATCATTATGTCTAAATCACATGTAAGTTTGTATATTTTCAGCCACCGGCTGCAACTCTATTAATAAACCGTTTATTATTATTATTATTATTATTATTACACACACACTATGGCAGCCGTCAGATGGAAAAAGAAAATATCATATTCCTGGTATAATAATAATAATAATATTAACATAATAATGTAATAATAACAATAATAATAATAATAATAATAATAATAATAATAATAACAACAACGACAATAATAGTTATAATAATAACAATAATAATAATAATAATAATAATAATAACAATAATACTGTAATAGTAATAACAGCAAAGCCACCGCAGACGAACATTCGCCCATGTTCTGCCCGCGGTGGAGTTACATCGCGGTCCACAGACATGAGGCAACGATAACGCACTGTCTCCGGCCAACGCAAAACACCTGGGAATTAATACAGGTATACGCACTAATTTACGCGAAACTAATGATAATTGTTTCCATACACTGATAGGCAATTATACAACTTATATAATCATTGTAAGTGTTTATATCATTATACCTGTGAGGTTAGGATTAATTTGTCTATATTTTTACCTTTAATTAGCTAATACAGACGTGGGTCAAGGGGAGTATGATGATGATGGCGACGATATACGAAGAAAAAAAAAATACGCGAAAAAAAATCGAGAAAAGGAACACTTGAGTCGATACATAACGCAGAGTATACGCATCACTTGGACACATAAATGACGCAATATACGCAGCACTTCGACACATACATGACGCAATATACGTAGCAATTCGACACATACACGACGCAATATACGTACCACTCACACACATACATTACGCATTATACGTAGCACTTAGAAAAAACATAACGCAAAGTGACGCAATATACGCACCACTTACATATATACATGACGCAATATATGCATTATTCGTAACATTAATACCTAGATAAACTAAACATACACAGATGTAACACCACAACAATAGGCGTCAATATACGCAAAAATATACGTAAGCAAATGACGCACACAACTATAATACAAAAAATACACATAACAAGAACAAAGACATGAAACAATACACAGAACCAAGAACAAACACAAATGACGCAATACACACAAATGACGCAATACACACACACACACACACACACACACACACACATACACACAAATCACGCAATACTAGAAAAAGAGATGATATAGACATACACATTATCCAGACGTATAAAGTATTCCATATACACAGCGGAAACTAAATTAAAGAAGACAAAATCCTCAGGGCCGGGTGAAATTTTCCTTCGAGTTTTGAAAGAGTGTAAGGAACAGATTAGCGGACCCCTGGTAAATTTATTTACAAAATCATTAGACACGGGAGTTGTGCCAGACTTGTGGAAACAGGCAAATGTAGTACCCATATTCAAAAAGGGAGACAGAGTATCAGCGTCAAATTACCGGCTGATTAGTTTGACGTCAGTAGTGGGGAAATTTCTTGAATAAATTATAGCAGATAGCATCCGATCGCATTTAGAGAAAAACAAATTAATCTACGACTCTCAACATGGATTTACAAAGAGAAAATCTTGTCTAAAAATCTGCTGACTTTTTTAGGAAAGTCGTCCATGAGGTATTAGATAATGACGAAAATTACGATGTTATTTACTTAGACTTTAGCAAAGCGTTTGACAGAGTACCGCATCAGAGGCTTCTGAGAAAAGTTAAGGCTCATGGTATCGAGGGGTAAGTTTTAAATTGGATAAAATCATGGCTCACCGATAGAACGCAGAGGGTCAGCGTAGATGGTGTTAAATCTGAGTGGGGCTGTGTAACCAGTGGGGTTCCCCAGGAGTCAGTACTAGGCCCACTCTTGTTCATAATCTACATAAACGATCTAGATACTGGGATCAGCAGTGACACAAGCAAGTTTGCGGATGACACCAAAATAGGGCGGCAGATTAATTCAGGGCAGGATGCAAATGCACTACAGGAGGATTTAAATAAACTGCAGGAGTGGTCAGAAAAATGGCAATGAAATTCAACACCAGCAAGTGCAGCGTACTTAACATTGGAAGAACACATACTGTCAATGTATACAGCCTTAACAACATCAACCAAGAGAAGTCGACTTGTGAAAGAGACTTAGGGGTACTTGTATGCCCGGACCTTCGGCCTAGAAAACAGTGCGTTAATGTTCGAAATAAGACAAACAGTATTAGGTTTTATATCCAGAAGTGTTCAGTTCTGGTGCCCTTATTATAAAATGGTTATCAATTCACTGGAGTCGGTGCAGCGAAGAATGACGAAAATGATTCCGGTACTTAGAAACCTTCCATATCAAGATAGATTAAAGAAACTAAACTTGCATTCCCTAGAAAGACGAAGAGTGCGGGGATATATGATAGAAGTATTTAAGTGGGTGAAAGGAATCAATAAAGGGGATGTAGATAAAGTTCTTATAATATCCGAGCAGGATAGGACTAGGAGCAACGGATTTAAGTAGGATATATTTAGGTTTAGGAGGGAGATAGGAAGGAACTGGTTCACAAATAGGGTGGTGGACGAGTGGAACAAGCTTAGCAACTATGTAGTAGGTGCTGGAACGCTGGAAAGTTATAAAAGGAGGATAGATAGATTCATGGATGATAGAGAGTGGTAGTAACTCTCGACAGGAGCTGCCATGCACAGGCCAACCGGCCTATTGCAGACTCCTTATTTTCTTATTTTCTTATGTAAATAAGCAGAGTGAGGGGTGGGGGAGAAGGTGGGGGTGAGAAGGGGAAGAAGGTTGGGGTGAAGAGGAGGGAAAGATGAAGGATCGGGGTGAGGTGGGGAAGAAAGAAAGTGGGGGTGAAGGGGAGAGGAGGAGGAAAAGGCAGAATAGGGAGAGGAGGTTAAGAATATGGAGAGGGGGGAATAGAGGTGAGAGAGGATGGAAGAGAGGTTTAAGAATAAGGCGGGTGAGGTGAGTGGGGGAGGGGTGGGTGAGAGAGAGGGAGGTGAGTTGGGGTGGGGTCTACGATGAGCTCCTAATAGCAGGGACAGGTAATGGTCAGGTAAAGGTCAGAGTAACACGTTGTTGAATCTACGAGACCACAAAATGTGTTGTATGGATTACCTGCAGGGAGGGGGAGGAGGGGAGGAGGAGGAGGGGAGGGGAGGATGGGGTGGGGGGGGATAGGAGGTGGAGGAGTAAAGGAGATGGAATGGAAGGGCAGAAGAGGCTATAGGAAGAGAGGAAGGGGAGAAGGAAATGAGGAAAGAAGAGAAGAGGGAAGGGAGACGAGGAGGAGGAAGGAAGAAGAGAAAAGAAAAAGGAGGAAGAGGAAGGAAGGAAGGAAGAGAATATGAAAATATAGAGGAGGAATGAACGGGGAAAGAGAAGGTGGAAGAAGGAATGCGATAAGAAGGAGGAGAAGAAAGGGAGAAAGGAAGAAGAGAAAAGAAAAAGAAGAAGGAGGAGGAGGAAGGAAGGAAGGAAGAGAAGGGGGAAGAAGGAAGAGGTGTGAGTCTATTAAATCATGTCAGGGCGGGGAACAGTAAGAACCATCTAACTTGGCGAGCTAATGTTCTTACCCTTGAACCACACCCTCAAACTATTTACGTTAACACAAAGGACATTCGGTTAGGTTAGGTTAGGTTAGGTTAGGTTAAGACGGGTTAGGTTAGGGTTAGGTTAAGATTAGGTTAGACGGGTTAGGTTAGGAGTTGGGGTTAGGTTAGGTTAGGTTAGGTTAGGTTAGAGGGATTAAGACGGGTTAGGTTAAATGCGGTAAAGTCACATTAGCTTAGATTACGTAAAAAAAAATCTGTATAAATCGGACACGCTTTACCTTCAGGGAGTTCCACGGACAAGCCAAACAGGAGCCAGGGAATGACGGGGGACCCGCCCACTGCCGTATATAAAGCAAACACACAGTCGTCAGCGACCAACAACACCAGCGCACGAACACGTAGTGAGGATTACCTGTACTATAAACAGTCAACACACAGCCAGTACTCAACACACACACACACTCAGTACTCAACACACACACACACACACTAAGTACTCAACCCACACACACTCAGTACTCAACACACACACTAAGTACTCAACACACACTTAGTACGCAACACACACTAAGTACTCAACACACACTAAGTACTCAACACACACACACACTAAGTACTCAACCAACACACACTCAGTACTTACTCAACACACACACTAAGTACTCAACACATACTTAGTACGCAACACACACTAAGTACTCAACACACATTCAGTACTCAACACACACACTAAGTACTCAACACTATGTAGAATAACAACTCGTCTCGACATCTCAAATACAAATTTTAATCGACGCTAAAGACACCCACGCACGAACACACGTTAGGAGAGAGGGGGAGCAGTAACAGTAAATACACACGCAGTCAGAAATACACACGCAGTCAGAAATACACACGCAGTCAGGAATTTGCACGCAGTCAGGAATTTGCACGCAGTCAGGAATGCAAACACTTAAGACGATTGCCGCTATAAATACAATGGTTATCGCTTAAATCGTACATTAATACCCCATAATAATAATAATAATCGCATATAAATAACATACGTCAATCACAATAAGGGTAAATTCCGAATAACAACTTACACCACAACAACAATCATCCTTAATATAAGTCAAAACAAAAATAACCACTAATAATTCATTTAGGCAAAAAACACAACTAACTATTACAACCTATAATAGTCTACGCTAATTCCTCCACGGCAACACCACCTGACAAGCGCAAATTTACGCACCTGCCCGGGCGTTCCATCAGATAAGATTCCAGTACATTCAAAAACTACTGTCAACCACAATTAAGTCACATTATTAAATCTACGCGCAAAAAATAACAAAAGCAAAAGTAACGCATCTACCTGAATCTCTACGTAATACAACTCCTTAACGCAATGATAATTTAAACCAACACGTAAGGTGAGGAATTATGTGACTTAACAAATACAAGTGACCTTTGTGGCCTGAACACAGCTGGGCGAGGTTCACATGCCTCGCACACTGACTAACGCGGAGGAATCTATCACTGCGCTTTGACGTCTACTTGAGAGTTGCCGAGAATGTGTGGCCAAAAAACATAAATAAATAATATAAAACAGAAGTCATTACAAACTTTAAAATATATCTAAGTAAAGGGAAAAATGAGGAAGTTTGTGGCCGTCATAAAGAAACAAAATATTGAGAAATTATTATATTGAAAGTACATACCTTGAGTGAACGATAAATGCCAGAGTAAACAATGGAACAGGAATTATCTGATGACTGATGGCTGGTTAAACATAGTAAGACAATCATTTCCTCAGCGAACAAACAAATGTATTAATGTCACGTTTTCTTTAAAAGTTTACTGCTCAGGTTACAGTGTTATGGTCTCGTGGTCTTCTAAAGCTCACACGTTTCACTCTACTGCACTCCAGTCGCTCTGGGATATCCAAAAATAATAATCATAACTATTTGTCCTTAAGGCAATAAGTCCTAATCGTAACAACAGTAAAGTATTGTTTAGAAAAGCGAAATTGTCGAATATTAATATCACCTGGATTATATTAATTGTTTGTAACGAAGTGAATATTTTCGACCCTCGAGTTGCTCTTTAACATGTGATATTCTTACCTGCGAAGACGGAAAGTTAATCCTTGAGAGTGTGGGTGTATCGCCGTCCTGGGAACAGCCGCGACAGCAACAGCACTTGTCACTATCACTGTTAATTTCAGCTCCACAACACTTGCAATATCGTAACACACACGCCCGACTCTGGCAATAACCTGTACATTCACTAGCCTTAGCACGGTATCGCTTCACTTTCCCTATAATTTTGGGTAAGTATAACAAAAACTATTAAAACGCGGCTTTTCATAGAAGAAGGACTGAGAGCGATGCAGTATCTCCTCCCCTCCCTCTGACTGTAAACAAACTGAGGAGGCAAGGTTATCTTTCCTGATGTCAAAGTCATATAGAACACTTGTCGTACTCACATAAGATTCCCTTTTCTATCATAACGCTTGACATACCAGTTTACAATTATAATTAAAGTACATTTATTACTATATGATGAAAAAACTGTACGAGGATTAACAAATAAATCATATATCATTTTCCAGGGAGCGTTAGCGCGAACGCCGACAGTTTGTCGTGCGCCTGGCAGCGGAGTCCAAGGTTGGGATGATCAGGGTGGTTTTTTTTGCTTGGTCGGAACATTAACCCGCTGTGTTACGGAGCGACGGGCACAAAGGATCGCCCGATCATGTAGATATAAGCGATACAACGCAGGTCAAATGATATTGCGGTTCCCAAAAACCTCAATGAAATTACGAGACGCGAGGAAGAAGGGAGAGAGCTAGAGAAAAAAGATCCGTTTATGTCTTTTACCAGCAGGCGGGAGGAGCCCTCGGCCGTGTCGGATGACCTTGACGCACGCAAAATATTTCCACCAAATTGATTTAGTAGTTGATTTAACCTTACGTAGGAGTGATGTATGACTGGCAACGGGAAAGGAGTCGAGTCGCCACACACACACACACACGCTGACGCCGGGGCTGTGAGGACGTGAACAGACACGAGAGAGGCGTCAGGACCTGTCAAGATTATATTGGACCTACGCCCACACTGCCAGCCCGGCCAGCTAGGCTTCCTATCCCCGCCCACATCATTACTCTTGTACCACCGCCGCCCACACCTGCAACAATTGTCCACCCTGGCACTTAGACCATCGTCCACACCTGTACATGGACAAACACTACACTAAAAAAGCTGATTATCCTGACGCCATAACACTCACGCTACACAACACACACCCAACACGTCTCTCCTACACCTACACTCACACCACCTGCAGCCACCATCCCTCGTGTACACACAACTCACAGAGACAACCAGACAGACAGTATTTTAAGTGTTCAATGTTAAAAATAATTTTTCAAGGGATAAAGAAAGATCAGTTTACTTGTTACGTGTTGACAGGTGTTGATAGGTGTTAAGGTTAGGAAGACAAGTGTTTTTGCTGCAGAGAGATGTGACATTTGTATGCCGGTGACAAGTGTTTGTGCATCTGTCAATCTGCTCATCTGTGTGTGTTGGGGGGAGGAGGAGGGACCGGCCGTGTAGAAAGTTAAAATTATCTATAATGTCTAATATTCCGTGTATCAGTATACTTGAATACACACACATGTATATTTTACCTGTATACATATTAATACAGTTACTCACCGGTGTACCAGCTGACAAAGTAAAGATATTAATAATTACCACTGATCCTCAAAACAATAACAGGGGCGGCAGCGTTCACGAGAGCTCCAGCACCACTTATTAACATAACTCAAACACACACACACACACACACACACACACACACACACACACACACACACACATAAGCACACACACACCTACACGCACACACAAACACACACACATCTACACACACACACACACACACACACACACACACACACACACACACACACACACACACACACACACACACATACACATAAACTCACACACACACACGCACACGCACACACCATCTGGGAGGGAGTTACTACACTACGTTTTTGCTGTTCAACACCTACAATAATCTGTATGTTCACTGTATGTTCCTTTACCTTTCTCTAATGAAGGCTTTTGTTAAACCACCAATGTATGTAATAAGTCATTTATGTCCACTGTATATTTTCAGCCTTCGGGCTGCAGAACTTTTTCAATAAACCGTCAATTATTATTATTATTATTATTACACACACACACACACACACACACACACACATAAACACACACACACTACACGCACACAAACACACACACACACACACACACACACCCACACACACACACATACACACACACACACACACACACACACACACACACACACGCATAAACCCACACACACACACCTACACACACACACACATACACACACACATATACACACACACACACACACACACACACACATACACACACACACACACACCTACACACACCACACACACACACACACCTACACACACACACACACACACACACACCCACACACACACACACACACACACACACACACCCACACACACACACATACCTACACAAACGTACACACACACACACACACACACTACACCACGTCAGGTCCCTCATAACACCATGTGTGAGGGAATTACTACAACACGTCAGGTCCCTCATAACACCATCTGCGATGGAATTACTACACCACGTGAGGCCGCTCATAGCCCCATCTGCGATGGAATTACTACACCACGTGAGGCCGCTCACAACACCATCTGTGAGGGAATTACTACACCACGTGAGGCCGCTCATAGCACCATCTGTGAGGGAATTACTACACACGTGAGGTCCCTCCAAACACAATCTGTGAGGGAACTACTACACCACGTGAGGTCCCTCCTAACACCATCTGGGAGGGAGTTACTACATTACGTGTTTGATGTTCAACACCTATATTAATCTGTATGTTCACTGTATGTTCCTTTACCTTTCTCTAATGAAGGCTTTTGTTAAACCACCAATGTATGTAATAAGTCATTTATGTCCAATGTATATTTTCAGCCTTCGGTTTGCAGAAATTTTTCAATAAACCGTTAATTATCATTTATTATTATTATTATTATCATTATTATTATTACACACACTTGAGGTAGGTCATGGCAGCCCATCAACGTACGACTAATCACGTATATTAAGTCTCCAATGAATAATAGGCGCAGGTATGGTACAGGTGTGGGGGGAGGAGGAGGAACAAAAGAACATAAGAATGGAGGAAACTGCAGCGGGCCTATTGGCCCATACTGGGCAGTCCCATTTACACCCAACCCCTATTGCTCATATATCCATCCAACCTATGTTTGAAGCTATCCAGCGTATTCGAGTTAATGATGATATTTGGTAACTTGTTCCACTCGTCCACTACTCTGTTTCCAAACCAGTGTTTACCTATTTCGCGCCTAAATCTAAATTTGTCTAATTTAAAACCATTGTTACGAGTTCGCTCCTGGTTGGATAGTTTGAGTACCTTTGTAATGTCCCCTTTGTTTAGCCCTGACTTCCATTTATACACCTCTATCATATCGCCCCTCACTCTACGTCTCTCAAGGGAGTGCAAATTAAGAAGCTTTAACCTGTCTCTATACTCAAGGTTCCTAATGCCCGGGATTAGTCTTGTCATTCTCCTCTGAATTCTTTCCAAGGATTCTATATCCATTCTGTAATACGGTGACCAGAACTGAACTGCGTAATCCAGGTGTGGTCTCACAAGAGCAAGATACAGTTTTAGGATGCCCTCTCTAGTCTTGTAACTAACACTCCTTTTTCGCCGCTGAACCCAGTACTCTGTGGCGCGACAATAAAATACACGCTGTTTGCGGCAGATTCCTACTTATCATTACTCCTAAATCTCTCTCGCAGTCGGATTTCTCTATGGCATCGTTGTTCATCTGGTATCTGGTTTCCCTGTTTACATCTCTTATACTGAGTACTTTACATTTGTCCACGTTGAATTTCATCTGCCATTTTTCAGACCATTCGAAAAATTTGTTTAGATCTTACTGTAGTTTTGCTGAGTCCTCGTCAGATTTAATAACACGTCCTATTTTAGTGTCATCAGCAAATTTACTTATGTTGCTGTCTGTCTTTGATGTCTATGTCGTTTATAACATCATAATAAATAATAATGGTCCATTCATTCCATTCTTCATCCATCCATCCATCCATCCATCCATCCATCCATCCACCCACCCACCCATCCATCCATCCATCCATCCACCCATCCATCCACCCATCCATCCATCCATCCATCCATCCATCCATCCACCCATCCATCCATCCACCCATCCATCCACCCATCCATCCACCCATCCACCCACCCATCCACCCACCCATCCATCCATCCACCCACCCATCCATCCATCCACTCCACCCATCCACCCATTCATTCATCCATCCATCCATCCATCCATCCTCATCCCTCCCTCCCTCCATCCATCATCATCCATCCATTCACTCACCCATCCATCCATCATCCATCCACTCCACCCATCCATCCATTCATCCATCCACCCACCCACCCATCCATCCATCCTCACCCATCCACTCATTCATTCATCCATCCATCCATCCATCCATCCACTCATCCCTCCCTCCCTCCCATCCATCCATCCATCCATCCATTCCTCACCACCCATCCATCCATCCACTCACCCACCCATCCATTCCACTCCCACCCACCATCCATCCATCCTCACCCATCCATCATCCATCCATCCATCCATCCATCCATCCATCCACTCATCCCTCCTCCTCCATCCATCCATCCATCCATCATTCACTCACCCATCCATCCATCCATCCATTCACTCCACCATCCATCCATCCATCCATCCACTACCCACCCATCCATCCATCCACTCACCCATCCACTCATTCATTCATCCATCCATCCATCCATCCATCACTCATCCCCTCCCTCCCTCCATCCATCCATCCATCCATCCATTCACTCACCCACCCATCCATCCATCCATTCATCCATCCATCCATCCACTCACCTCCATCCATCCCTCACCCATCCACCCATCCATCCACTCTTACCCATCCATCCATCACTCACACCCATCACTCATCCATCCATCCATCCATCCATCCATCACTCACCCATCCACTCCATTCATCCATCCATCCATCCATCCATCCACTCACCCATCCATCCATCCACTCCACCCATCCACTCCATTCATTCATCCATCCATCCATCCATCCATCCCTCACCCATCCACTCATTCATCCATCCATCCATCCATCCATCCACTCACCCATCCATCCATTCACTCACCCATCCATCCATTCATCCATCCACTCCACCCATCCATCCATCCATCCACTCACCCTCCATCCATCCATCCACTCACCAATCCATAGATTCTTCCAATTATCACCCAAATTAGTCATTAACCATATCCTATACACACGCATCATCCCGTATCACACATGACCACCAGTCCGTATACATACCACCAGTCCAAATCCCACATGACCATAGTCCGGTATATACACATGACCATATCCAGTATACACTGATATGATCCAGTATATACACATGACTGGTGGTATACACATGACCATAGTCCAGTATACACATGACCATAGTCGAGTGTACACACATGACCTAGTCCGGTATACACACATATCATAGTCCGGTATACACACATGACCATAGTCGGTATACATACCATAGTCCGGTATACACACATGACCATAGTCCGGTATACACACATGACCATAGTCCGGTATACACACAGGCCATAGTCGGTATACACACATGACCATAGTCCGGTATACACACATGACCATAGTCCGGTATACACACATGACCATAGTCCGGTATACACACATGACCATAGTCCGGATATACACACATGACCATAGTCGGTATCACACACGACTACATACAGTTATGTCATTGTACGTTTATATATGCTCTTAGCACTGTCTCTCATAACAGTCTCTCTAGTATCTCTCTAGCTACTTTCTCACTAGTATCCTGGAGAAGGAATGTTACTCCTCCTTATTTGTCATTCTGAGTTCCTGTAGTTGTTGTTCTTCTGTGCATCTTTCTTCTCTCTTCCTTCTTTATCCTCCTCTTTCTTGTTCCTTCTCCTCTTTTTATTCAGTTCTTCTTGGTCTTCATTCTCTTCTTGTCTCCTCCTTCTCTTTCTCCTCCTCCTCCTCATCACCTCCTTCAGTCTTCATTGTTCTTTTATTTCTACTTCCTCTTCCTTCTTTATCTCTTCTACCTCCTATTCCTCCTCCTCCTTCCTTCTCCTCCTCCTTCCTTCTCCTCCTCCTCGTCCTCCTCCTCCTCTTCATCAGCCTCTGTCCTTCATCCCCACCATTTTATCTCTTCTCTCCTGCTCCCCAACGTGTTTGTCTCCGTCTGTCATTCATTCATCAATTTTTCACGTTCTCTTTATTTTCCTTTCTACTTCTTTATCTGTATTCTTTTTCTTCTTCTCATTTTTATTTGTCACTTACTCTTCAACCCTTATTTTCATTGCTAATAATATTTCAGTTCTGATTTTACCTGTGTGTGTGTGTGTGTGTGTGCGTGTGTGTGTGTCTGTGTGTGTGTGTGTGTGTGTCTACATTAACAGGGTAATAAGAGAGTAAAACTATAAACTAAAAGCTACAGGAATAAAATTATAAATAAAATCACTGACCTCCGCCTTACCTCCACATCACCCCCACCTCCACCTCACACCCTTACACCCCCTCACCTCCGCCTCACCTCCCCCTCACCTCCACCTCACCTGGCTAGAGCCCGTGATGTATCTCAAGAGGCGGTGCTCAAGGATACTTTGTGTTGGTCTTTTGTTTGGCTCTTGTTGGTTTCTCTCCCACACTCCTCGTTGCTCTCTCTTCCCCTCACAGTAAGTTACCATCACTCATGTTCCTCCCTCACGCTAAGAGTCACGACCCCTCCCTCCCGCTACCGCCCACCGGAGACGCTACACACACCTGCAAGATCCGACGCCGATATCTCACAGAGGGAGAGCGCCCCCATCTGCCTCCTCCTCTTCCTCTGTGGACGATGAGAAATGAAAAGATTCGACGAGGTTTGGTAAGTGGCGTCGACCCCTCTCTCCCTCCCTCCCTCCCTCCCTCACCTCCTCTACCCCGATTTAGTAAACTTGATATAGCTTCTCCTCGAGCCTGGAGAACAACACGGAGATTCGAAGTGGAGACGGTAATGAGTGATGCTTCCTTGAGTGGAGGGAGGTGGAGGTGTGGAGGCGTCGGTATGGTGGTCTGGTCGGATCTGGGTGGAACGGGTCAGGGTGGAACGGGGCGGGGCGGGGTGGGGCGGGGCATGGTGGGGTGGGGTGGGGCGAGGCGGGGCGAGGTGGGGGTGGGGGCGGGTGGGGTAGGGAGGTGATGTAGCAGGGTGTTAGGGGTCTGAGAGAGAGGGGCTCGGGTCATGACTGTGGCCGGTATGACAGGTATTTACTACGTTACCTGAGGCTACCTGCCCACACGATGCTGCCCGCCCTGTGCCCTTATGCCCCCTCCCTCCCCCTCTCGTGACCCTCCTCCTCCTCATCCTCCTCTTCCTCTAGCTCCTTTCCCTTCCTGACCTCTACGACGCACCTTTTTGTTCTCTATTCCTCCTGTTCCTCCTTTCCTTCCAATTTTCTTCTTCTGCTTCCCTCTTCCCTTTTCCATCTTTCTTCCTCTCTCCTTCCTATTTTCCTCATTACTCCTCCCTATTCCACTTCCCGCTTCCTTTTATTTCCCGTCCCCTATCAGCTCTCTATCACTCTCCCATTTCCCGTCTCACTCAATGCTCCATTCTCTTCACCTTTTCCGCCAACACTCCGCCCCTTTCAACACCCTGTCGTTTTCACTTCCACGCCACCCTGGGCATAATTCAACGCCACCCTGGCCACAATTTCGCCAGTCGTTCCTCCTCTCATAATGACGTTCATCATCATCACCATCATCATTTTCAGGAATTTTGGGAATGTGGCCTCAATTTAGGCCCCATGAAGCTACGCCAGGGGGTCATTCAAGGTCATGTCATGTCTTCTGGGGTATAGGTTAGGTTAGGTTAGGTTAGGTTAAGTTAAGTTAGGTTAAGTCACGTCTGGACTATCCCTATAGGAGGAAGGATATTCTTTGGTCAGGGAAGGATATGGCGTGGGGGGATAGATAAGGTGGAACACGTCATATCCTTTCCCGTTATCAGTAGTTAGGTTAGGTTAGGTTATGGAGTCATTAGTACTTAAGTGAAGGAAGGTAAGAGGATTAAGTAACAAGGAAATTACCTGTCAAGGCTTTCACTAGTTCCTCACTAGAAGATGACAAGGCAAGGATGCAATAACAGTTTCCTCCTCTGGTTAGGTGGTGAGAATCTTGATTATACATACATACATACATACATACATACATACATATGAAAGAACTACTAAGGACGACGTACAGAACCTCCAAGGATAACTTAACCTAACCTAACCTCCAATACCATTTTTTCCCCTGTGTATCAAATTACGACGATAATCATCCACAAATGAGGCATTATTCACAGATCCCGGAGATATACGAGAAACAGCGGAGGCACACACCAGCCCCCCTGAGGGACGCCAGCCAAGGAGCCACTGACCCCAATACACACACGACTACCTGCTGCGTGAACACCTGCCCTAATCTACACTATCTCTTACCTGAATATATGGAACCTTTTTGATACCATAACACAACTGGATAATTTTATAGATTCAGTGAAGAAAAAGACAAGAAACAGTCATAGGTGGAGGTGTATGACTGTCTGGTCACACCTACACGAGCAGCCCGACGGAGGAGGTCGGTGTTAAGGGCTGTTTACTCCCACATATGAGTTCTTGTACGAGTAGCTATTATTATTAGTGATTGTCTCTCTCTCTCTATCTCTCTGGACAGGTGTGTGGTGTGAAAACCTTACTATATAACGTCTCTCTCTAGTTAACTATTGATAAGATTCAAACATTACTTATTCAAATATCCTTTAAACTCTCAATAGTCCCAGAAAACACGAACGTCTAGACTCTCACATACTAACCAAGTAAAGGTATAAATAAACTGTTTACACATCAGTGATATTTACTGCCCCTGAGTCACGAATAAACCAATGTCACATAACAGAACCTATGGATACTAGAAGACTATCTGGAAGGTATGGAAGTTTGTCTCTTTTCCAGGGAGACGCAATGGGTTTTGATATAAGCATAGCGTTTGGAGTCTGTGAGTGGTGTTCAACCTTTTGTACTTAAAGGATTTGGTGTATCCGGGATTTGGTTGGGTCTGGATGCTTTTGAATGGTTGGGTTTGGACTCTGTCCGCTCTGGGATGATTGGGTTTGGACTCTATATGCTCTGGGATGGTCGGGTCCAGTGGGTGGATGAGAGACGAACCAGCAACAACCATCCAGCCCCCATCCATTCATCCCCGGGTACACATGACCATCCAAACCATACTAGGATTACTTATATCGTCGGTACAGCCTCAATGAACCAGAAGTCTAGTAATTTCAAGAAAAGTGACATCATGTGGCATTTAAAGACTGAAAAGATGGTCTTAATATGCTTACGATTATGCAAATGAGGTTTTAACCCCCATGATACGAAGGACTTGTTACACTTTGTCGTCTCTAAGTAGTATTTAAATAGTTTGGTCTCCAGGAGTGTGAATCTTGCTTTTAATTATCATATGACTTCGTTTTAGTCATAATTTGGGTTCCTAGCTCGTTTAAGTATTAATGGAATTGATTTATATGTATATTTTGGCATTGGGAGAGACTGTACACCTGGAACTCTTAATAATGAAACAAGTAGTTGAGAGAGAGAGAGACATGAAACTCAGTACAAGTGTTGGCAATGACGTAAAATCACTAACCAGAATATTTCTCTCTCCCTTTTAAGTCTTCCTAAGTTTCAATTTTTTCTTCATACTGCTGAAAGACACACACACACACACACACACACACACACACACACACACACACACACACACACACACACTTCATACATTATACACTACCATCATTCACCACACAGTAAATTATACACACACACACACACACACACACTCACACACACTCACAAACACATACACACTGATACCGATGATGAATAAAATGAATAAGCGAAATGAAAATATAACATTAATGAGTTAGGAGCCAACATGAGGCAGAAATAATTACAGATATCAAGACCAAACGATTGATAGAGTCGCTTCTTTTTACGGCATATTTTTTTTATTCTTTGTCAGAGAGAAGGACCA
>NW_024743834.1:520000-527500 GCF_018991925.1 Homarus americanus | reverse complement strand
CTCTAAGTCCTGCGGCATCAGCACATCACCCTGCAATACTCCTCTAGTGTATCATACTCAGTGTACCGAACCACTCTCTCTCCACACACACACACACACACACACACACTGCAGCTGGGTGTAAGAGCTCCCTGTGTACACCAGGTCAGGCCTCCGGGTGCAGGCAGCCAGGCAGCACAAGCCAGAGGGCACCAAACAAGTTGTTTTGCTCCACTTGCAAAGATTATCACCAGCGCTTTCTTGAGTCCAGTTTAAGTGGTGATTAAGTATAATGAATCGTTATCATGACTGAGCGACTCCCACCTCCAGGAGTCCACATGGTCGAAAGTCCTGTACGACCTGGTGAGGAGGGGAGGAGCCCATAGTGGGGGAGGTTGGGGGCCAGGAGACGTCCAGTGGGAGTGGTTGGTGGGGCATGACGCTGGGTTGCAGTTGGGGAATGGGGATGGACACTGTGGCTACTGGGTGGGAGGTTGAGGATGAGCGAGGGTGGGTCATGGTGGGCCACGGGTGGGCAGCGGGGGCGTGGGTGGGTCAGGATGGTCTGGGGTGGGAAGGAGGGAAGGAGGAGGTGGACAGCGGATTGCAAGGGTGGGTCACGGTAAACTGGGGATGGGTAGGGGGTACATGGGTGGGTAATGGTGGGCTAGGTGTGAGCAGGGGAGGGACGGGGGGGTCACAGCCAGGCCGTCTGCCACTACAAAGGCGGCTATACCAGGGATTCCCGCAGCCGCAGGACAGGGCGCTTACCACCCCACATGCCCTCTCGAGGCACGCCCACCCGTTCATCAGACACACCCATCCGTTCACCAGACACGTCCACCCGTTCATCAGACACACCCATCCGTTCACCAGGCACGCTCACCCGTTCATCAAACACACGCACCCGTTCACCAAACACGCCCACCCGTTCATCAGACACGCCCACCCGCTCATCAGACAAACCCATCCGTTCACCAGACACGCCCACCTTTCATCAGACACGCCCACCCGTTCATCAGACACGCCTACCCGTTCATCAGACACGCCCACCCGCTCATCAGACAAACCCATCCGTTCACCAGACACGCCCACCCTTTCATCAGACACGCCACCCGTTCATCAGACACGCCTACCGTTCATCAGACACGCCCACCCGTTCATCAGACACGCCTACCCGTTCATCAGACACGTCCACCCGTTCATCAGACACACCCATCCGTTCATCAATCACACCCAACCGTTTACCAGACACGCCCACCCGTTCAATAGACACACCCACCCGTTCATCCAACACACCCACCCGTTCACCAGACACGCCTAGTCTTTCATTAGGTATGCCAATATATTCACCAAGCCTCGTCACCGTCCACACCACTCCTCACACCAGAGAGAGAGAGAGAGAGAGAGAGAGAGAGAGAGAGAGAGTTACATACTCTTCAGAAGAACACAACTCTTGCCTCCAACCGAGAAAAGGTCGACTTATCAACTGTTTACTGTACCCAGCTCAAGGCCTCAGACTAAGAGCGGCGACCTCCTAGACTAGACCAGCTGCGCTTACTGAGTCGAGACTGTTGAGGGCGAGGGTAAAACACAGCTGGATCTACGTCACCCCCCTGAAGTCACCTGGCGTTGGTGTAAAGTCTTTAGACCTGTTGTGGTTTGGCTAAGATATGTAAACAAGTAGCTCAAGGTCTTGTTTTATGTCATCAAACTTCTCCGATTATGAGGCAGATGTATTTCGAGTCGATGAAATAAAGAACAAGAGTTTTGTGGCGATACTAGACACTGTTGGCATCTTTGACTGGCTCTATAAGGCCAAATAAAAAAAAAAAAACTTCAGACGCTAAGAATCTGTGAATAAGTTCTTACACTGCTCTGGGACTCTCTGTATAGACGACCTTCATGGGTGATTCTAAATGGTGTAGAGTTGGAAAGGTCTTCATTTTGTGTCAATTTAAGAATCTGTACTAGAAGCCATGTTATGGAATGTCTACTTCACCTATCTACTCAAACTCACACCTAACCTAACCTGACCAAACTATCTTTTAACGTCTTGAGTCAAAGAGGAGGGGGGGGGGGGGGGCAGGTGAGGAGGCTGCGGTAGTTTACATGTGCCTCTAGGAAGACACAGGTGACGGTAATCAACAGGTAGAAAGAACCAACACCTGGGACCGAAGTACAGGTGTATGTTTATGTGCCATTGAAGTCGATAGTCTGTGAATACTCGCTGAACGAATTGTTGACTTTGAGAAGAAAAGCAAGATATATGTAAAGAATCTTATACAATGCGTAGACATGGAAATTAGAACTTTAAGACAGACAAAACCACTTACCTTGATGACCTCACCTCCATCATAAACGACAATAACAGAAGATCATTAGATACGAAATGACAGGTATACAGTACACAGCAACATCTAAACTTACACCAAATTACAGGTATTAAGGGGCTTTATTGCTCAATAATACCTCACCTGCCCCCATCACCTGGCCCTCACCACCTGCCCCCATCACCTGGCCCTCACCACCCACCCTCACCAAATGCCCCCGTCACCTGGCCCTCACCACCTGACCACCATCCTGGCCCTCACACACCCTTTATCTGGCCTCACCTGCTCCCCATCACCTGGCCTGCCCACCTGCGTACATCACCTGGCCCCTCACCACCTACCCTCACCAAATGCCCCGTCACCTGGCCACCACCTGACCTACCATCCACCTGGCCCTCACCACCTGCCCCCATCACTGGCCATCACCACCTACTAACTACCTGCCCCGTCTGACCTCACCACCTGTCCCCATCACCTGGCCCTCACCACCTGCCCCATCACCTGGCCCTCACCACCTGCCCCTTACCACCTACCCATCACCACCTTCCCACATCACCTGGCCTCACACTGGCCTCACCATACACTCACCCACCTTTACATCACCTGTCTCCTCACCACCTGCCCCCCATCCTGCAGCTCTGCCTCATCGCATGTCTCTCACCACTTGCCCTCACCACCTTCCCCATCACCCTGCCTCTGCCTCTGTCTGCCCTGCCCCATCACCTGTCCCTCACCACCTGCCCTCACCACCTGGCCCCTCTGCCATCTGCCTCACCGCAGCCCCCATCACCTGGCCCTCACCTGCCCCATCACCTGACCCTCACCACATGCCTATCACCTGCCCTCACCCACCTGGCCTCCACCACCTGCCCCCATCACCTGGCCTCACCAGCTGCCCCATCACCTGGCCCCATCACACAGCCTCACTGCCTCATCCACCTGGCCCTCACCACCTGCCCCATCTCCTGGCCCTCACCACCTGCCCCATCACCTAGCCCTCACCACCTGGCTCCACCTGGCCTCTTCCCCCCCTCCTGGCCTCACACTGCCCCATGCTATTTCTCTACCAGGGCCTGCTGGCAGCAGCAGATTCATCTTGGCTGTACCGTTCTTAATAACATTACTGTACCCGTCAGTGATCTTTCGTTCCGCACTGTACTTGAAGCTGGAACAAGTTTTCACAACGTATGAGCGAAATCAGGTCTGGTGGCTGGCTGGTTGTTCTAACTTATTATATGTCTGTACTTAAACTCTTGGATCACATAAAGATTAGGCACCCCAGCTGAAGATTTAACACGTTAACGTTATACCTGGCAGGGTTAGGTTAGGTTAGGTTTGGTTTGGTTAGGTTAGGTTTGGTTTGGTTAGGTTAGGTTATAGTAGGTTGGATTAGCGGTATGGTGCTTAATCATCAGGTGAAATAAACTGGGGTGTTTAATATTCATAAGATCCCAAGTTTTGACGACTGAACTTAATCTATTCTCCTGTAATGAAGAGAGAGAGAGAGAGAGAGAGAGGAGTCCCAGACTTCTCCCAGCAACAGGCGCTAAATTTATACTAATTACCGTTATTTCTCGTATTGCGTACAGAAGGCAGGGGGGACGGCTGAGGAGGGAGGTTAGGATGGAGGGCGAGGATGGAGGAGGGGGTGGGATGGAGAATGAGGAGGGGGTGAGGGGAAAGCGGGTGAGGGTTAGGGGAAGGAGAAGGGGTTGGTAGGGTTTATAAGGAGAGGAGGAGAGGAGGTAGAGAGAAGTGGGGAGTGCTGGGGAGCTATTCCTGGGGAGACGACAACGGTACTCTAGTTTTTCTTCTCCCCACCACCACCACCACCACTACTACTACTACTACTACCATCATCACCACCATTACTATCTTCACCTCTACCAACCACCGCCATCACCACAAACCACCACCACAAACCACCACCACTACTACCACCACTACCACAATTCCTAGAGCCAAGAATAATTGTTATCCTTCTTTGGAGAAAATTGGGAGGAGTGAACAAGTGAGTTAATAAGTGAATAAGTGAGTGAGTGAGCATACGGACACACACACACACAGGCACAGGCACAGATACAGATACAAGAGCACACACACACACACACACACACACACACAGAGGAGGCAAACTGACCCCCCACCTCCTACACATCTATTAGTGGTCGGGGTAACAATGGAACATACGTCATGCAACATAATACACTTAATCTACCACCTTAACGGTAAACAGTGTTACATACTGGTCAGAGGAGAGATAGTTACTCTATTATATCCTTTGAAACATATAAATTAAAAAGGTAAAATAAAAAAAATATATATCCCTCAAAAACACAACAAAATCAGGATATAATTGAAGACTTTTATTTCTGGGATTTAAAAAAAAAGTAAATAGAGATGAGTTCGTATCCCTCTCAAGTCCTCTCAAGAAAATAAATAACTTCCGTTCCCCTAACACTTTCCCTAAGGCTGTCTTAAAAAAACAATAAAACAATAATACAATAATAGAAAAGACAATAGATAATAAATAGGAAATAAAGAGATAAATAAAGCGCTGTGGAGAAGTTATATAAACACATTACTCGAGTCTTGACAAAGTTGGCGAGCTACTTTCCCCCGTATGGCAAGACGGTGTGTTTACGGCTGTGACGTCATCACTTATTTACGATAGTCTGTGCCGACCAGACGGTGGAGAGAGAAGGCTAAGGAGGAGGGGAGAGGGAGGGGAGGAAGAGAGGGGGGAGAGGGGAGAGAGAACTTACGTACGGTGAAGGAAGGGGGTATTGCGGTAGGTAAGGATGAGGGAGGTAAGGAGTGAGGGAGGAAAGGAGTGAGGGAGGGAGAGTGAGGGAAGGAGAGAAAGAGGGTGAGTAAGGGGACAAGGAGTGAGAAAGAGAGAGTGAGGGGAGAAGGAGTGAGGGAAGGAGGGTGAGGGAGAGTTAAAGAAAGCAACAACGTGTTAATAAGAGGGTAGAAATCAGTGTCAGGGTGTGTGTTTATTTAGTGTCAGATAACTGCTGCTGTTGGCGGCCAGCTCTCTCTCTCTCTCTCTCTCTCTCTCTCTCTCTCTCTCCCTTCTGTATGTGTGTTCTCTGCCTGCCTGTCTGTCTGCCTGTCTGTGTGTGTGTGTGTGTGTGTGTGTGTGTGTGTGTGTGTGTGTGTGTGCATCGTGCTCTCTCTCTCTCTCTCTCTCTCTCTCTCTCTCTCTCTCTCTCTCTCTCTCTCTCTCTCTGGGTGTGTACTAGAGAACTGTATTATCTGACACCAATAGTCTGTTGTACTCAACAAGGTCTCGTGTACTGGAGAGGGGGTATCGAACCCTGTACCAGCACCAGGCAATACGACCCTAGAACCTCTCAGCCCATCAACCTATTCCTTAATTATCTTCATTTATCTTTATAAATAATATTTTTTTATTAATTCTTCCAATTTCTATATCTTGGTACATATCTCACTCTGACAACAACACCGACACTCACAACAAAAACACCAACAACATCCACAACTCCATACATTCATCACCGACGACAACAACAACAACCACACACTCACCAGCGACCTTGAATCCGTAAATCAACTTACAGAAACCTCACCTCCCTGCCATTTCCTGTTAATATAAAGTTACCTCGTATCCCCCCCACCCCACACACCATCTGTGAGGGAACTACTACACCACGTGAGGTCCCTCATAACACCATCTGTGAGGGAACTACTACACCACGTGAGGCCCCTCATAACACCATGTGTGAGGGAACTACTACACCACGTGAGGCCCCTCATAACACCATGTGTGAGGGAATTACTACACCACGCGAGGTCCCTCATAACACCATGTGTGAGGGAACTACTACACCACGTGAGGTCCCTTATAACACCATCTGTGAGGGAATTGCTACACCACGTCGGATCCCTCCTAACTCCATCTGTGAGGGAATTACTACACCACGCGAGGTCCCTCCTAACACCATCTGGGAGGGAGTTACTACACTACGTGTTTTCTGTTCAACACCTACATTATTCTGTATGTTCACTGTATGTTCCTCTACCTTTCTTTAATGAAGTCATTTGTTAAGCCACCAATGTATGTAATAAGTCATTTATGTCCAATGTATATTTTCAGCCTTCGGGCTGCAGAATTTTCTCAATAAACCGTTAATTATTATTATTATTATTATTATTATTATTATTATTATTATTATTATTATTATTATTATCACACACACACACACACACACACAGGTTGAAAGAGATGTGTGTGTGTGTGTGTGTGTGTGTGTGTGTGTGTGTGTGTGTGTGTGTGTGCGTGCGTTAAGTAGGAGTCAGAAGCTATGTTTATATATAAGAATTTGTTGACATGAATCTCCAGTAAATATCAAGTGAACGAATTAGTTAAGTTAATGACATCTTCACTACCACCTCCAACCACGACTACCAGTATTGCCACCTCCAGCTACGACTACCAATATTACCATCTCCAACCACGACTACCAGTATTACCACCACCAACCACGACTACCAGTATTACCACCACCAACCATGACTACCAATATTTACCACCAACCGACTACCAGTATTACCACCACCAACCACGACTACCAGTATTACCACCACCAACCACGACTACCAGTATTACCACCACCAACCACCACTACCAGTATTGCCACCTCCAGCTACGACTACCAATATTACCATCTCCAACCACGACTACCAGTATTACCACCACCAACCACGACTACCAGTATTACCACCTCCAACCACGACTACCAGAATTGCCACCTCCAGCTACGACTACCAATATTACCACCTCCAACCACGACTACCAGTATTACCACCACCAACCACGACTACCAGTATTACCACCACCAACCACGACTACCAGTATTACTACCACCACCACCACCACCACCACCATCACCACTCCCTCATACATAACACACCTTCCTGAGTCTCCCTCCCTGTGTGTGATGCAGCCACCACACCTGCTCACTATACACTATACATAACCTGAATAATCATGTATAAATGGGTGAGTCAGGTGTTAGTAAGTTATTCACTGATGATAAAGTGTCTGTCTGTCTGTCTGTCTGTCTGTCTGTCTGTCTATCTGTCTGTCTGTCTGTCTGTCTATCTGTCTGTCTGTTTCCTGGTCAGTTCTTTATGTCTTTCTCTCTTATTCTCTATCTCT
>NW_024743834.1:392500-517500 GCF_018991925.1 Homarus americanus | reverse complement strand
ACGGTTGATTGCATGACCACACACCTAGGGGCATAGGGAGGAGGAGGAGGATGAAAGAAAGAGGAAGAAGAAGAAGAGGAGGAGGAAGAGGAGGGAGGAGAGGAAGAAAAGGAAGAAGAAGAGGAGAAGGAGGAAAAGGGGTGGTGTGGGAGAGAAGAAAGAGAAAAGTGAAAGGAGAAAGAGAGGGGAGGGAGAGAAGAGTGAGAGGGTAGAGAGAGGGGAGAAAGGGCTCCTGGGAGAGGAGTCTAGGGACCATGAGAGGGCCCTGACCTTCTCTAATTGTCCATATATTAATTATAACTATTGATACTCATAGATTATTCTTGCCTGGCCACATACACTTACACACCCTGGCCACACACTCATATACCCTGGCCATACACCCTGGGGGGGAGAGAAGAAGAGGAAGGACGAGGAAGAGAAGAGGCAGGATGGTGTGGTGCAAGGAGAGGAAAGGGCAGTTGCGGCCAAAACCTGCCCAGTGGCAAGGTCGTGGTAGTTGTATCAGCCAGGTGAGGATTTAGATAGGACTTTTTGTGCAAGAGATAGGAAACGTAGGACTAGGGGTGTGGGTTTTCCTGGGGCTGGGATACAGTGATAGGGCATGTAGCTGAGAGGATAGAGGGCTTTTTGTTAGGGAGGTACCAATCCAGTAGTGTGTGGCTCCAGTGTAGGAGGAAACGACATAGGAAAGGTTAGGAGGAGGAACTTTTCAAGAGGTAAGTAGGAGGCGCTGGGGAAGATTAGAGATAGGGAGGGATCCTGATAGTATGTGGTGTCTTGCCTAGAAGAGGGGTTGTTGTGAATATTGTCCAGGGCAAATGCTATAAATTAAGCCGACTGGAAAAACATTGTGCAAACAATGGTTGGGCATTCATTGGATAATTGGCAACCATTCTATGGCAATGATCATCTGTACAGTCGTGACGGAGTACAATTTAACTTCTGTGCGGGGTAAAGACGTTGTCTGGGCATCCCTGAGCGTGCGAAAATTGTCACCCAAAGGGGCCTGCCAGTAGAGAGGTCGGGGTAAGGGAGTCAAAACAAGCAGGTCCTGGGGAAGTAAAAATTGGTTACCAGACAAGGTAAAACAGGACCACAGGGAAGGGTAGGGTTTAAAATGTATACTATAAAACAGTAGGAGCGTTAGAAATAAAATAGACTTGTTGGGAGCGGTTGTATGTACCGAGAATGTAGACGTCATAGCAATCAATGAAACTTGATGAATCTTGGCGAGTAAATTTTTTTATCAGAGTACTACAGAAGGGTACAACCTTTTTCACAAGGACAGGGAAGGTAGGAAGGAGGGAGGGGTCGCACTGTCAAGGATACATTAAAAATGTTGTATTAATAATTCAATAGGTGAAATAGAACCCGAGTCTGGTATGGGTAGAAATCACGGGAAGGAAGAGAAAACCACTATGGGAGTGATTTACAGGCCCCCAGTCTTGGGAAAGAAGCAACTCAGCCCATATGGCAGGAAATGAGTAGGCAGCAAAATATAACGACCTGTTCATTATGGGGGATTTCAACTTTAGAAATATTGACTGGGACAACATTGTAGGTGACTAGACCTGAACACCCCAAGACGAGTAGAGGACAATTTGAAACAACTAATTACAGAACCTACTAGAGGTGACAATACATTAGACCCAGTATTAACAAATAAAGAAAATATTATCAGAGATATCACAGTAGGGGAAGAACTAGGTAACAGTGATCACAGAGAAATCAGGTTCACCCTAAATTGGGAAACGAAAAAACAATGACACACACGGGTCAGAGTCCCAAACTTTCGGTTGATGGATTATCAGGGCTAAGAAGGTACCTAGGTGGAGGTCACCTGGGAAAAAGTCAGTCAGTCCCTAAGTAGGAAAAGGTGAGGTCACAGATGACACAACAACGGATCATAGATTATAATATATTCACTAGTATACTACAAAGCTCAAGAACAAAAATATACCATACAGTATTCAGGTCAAATAAGAATGAGCCAAGGTGATGACCAGAAATCCTAAACATGACAAAGGAATAAAGAAAGGAATTTATAAGAAATTAAAGGGAGGGTAGGAGCAGCTCAGAATAGGGTATACGAACTAGCTAGGGCATGTTAAGAAAATGTAAGGAAAGCAAAGAGAGACTATGAAATCAGAATAGCAAGAGAATCCAAGGCGAATCTCAAGGAATTTTTCCAGGTATATAGAACAAAGGTCAAGGGCAAAGTTGGGCCTTTTAAAGTCAGGGGAGGGGGGAAGCGATCAATGGCAGTGAAGAAATACAAAGCATTGAACAGCTGCTACTTTTTATCAGCTTTCACAGAAGAAATTCGCGAGGAAATACCAGAGGTGGAACTGATATTTAGGGAAAGGAAGAAGAGAAATTAAATAATATCACTATCAGAAAAGAGGATGTTCTAAGAGGATAAATAAATTAAAGAAGACAAAACTCCCCAGGGCCGGATGAAATTCTTCTGAGTCTTGAAAGAGTGTAGGGGAAACAGGATTATGGACCCTCAAAATTTATTTACAAAATCATTAGACACAGGAGTTGTTAGACTTGTGGAAACAGGCAAATGTAGTGCACCCATATTCAAAAAGGGGAGACAGAGTATCAGCGTCAATTACCGGCCGATCAGTTTGACGTCAGTAGTGGGGAAATTACTTGAATCAATTATAGCAAATAGCATCCGATCGCATTTAGAGAAAAACAAATTAATCTACGCCTCTCAACATGGGTTTACAAAGGAAAATTTGTGCCCAACAAAATCTGCTCACTGATAGAACGCAGAGGGTCAGCGTAGATGGTATTAAATCTGAGGTTGTACCAGTGGGGTTCCCCTGAGTCAGTACTAGGCCCACTTTTGTTCATAATGTACATCTAGATACTGGGATCAGCAGTGATATTAGCAAGTTTGCGGATGACACCACAAAATAGGGCGGCAGATTAATTCAGGGCAGGATGCAAATGCACTACAGGAGGATCTAAACAAACTGCAGGGGTTAAAATGGCAAATGAAATTCAACACCAGCAAGTGCAGCGTACTTAATATTGGAAGAACAAATTCTGTCAATGTATACAGCCTAGAAAAAGTGCGTTAATGTTCGAAATAAGGGCACAGTATTAGGTTTTATATCTAGAAGTGTAAGTAATATGAGTGCAGAGGTCTTATTGCAACTATATCTTGCGCTAGTCAGGCCGCACCTCAATTATGCGGTTCAGTTCTGGTGCCCTTATTATAGAATGGATATCAATTCACTGGAGTCGGTGCAGCGAAGAATGACGAAAATGATTCCTGAACTTAGAAACCTTCCATATCAAGATAGGTTAAAGAAACGAAACTTGTATTCCCTAGAAAGACGAAGAATGCGGGCGGATATGATAGAAGTATTTAAGTGGGTAAAAGGAATCAATAAAGGGGATATAGATAAAGTTCTTATAATATCCGAGCAGGACAGGACTCGTAGCAACGGATTTAAGTTGGATAAGTTTAGGTTTAGGGGAGATAGGAAGGAACTGATTCACAAATAGGGTGGTGGACGAGTGGAACAAGCTTAGCAACTTTGTAGTAAGTGCTGGAACGCTGGAAAGTTTTAAAAGGAGGATAGATAGATTCATGGATGATAGAGAGTGGTAGTAACTCTCGACAGGAGCTGCCATGCACAGGCCAACCAGTCTATTGCAGACTCCTTATTTTCTTATGTTCTTATACACTCACGCACCCTGACACACACACACACATCCAACCATGTATTCGCCCTTCCCACACAGCAATGGTTTTAAATTAGACAAAATCAGATTTAAACGTGAATTAGGGAAACGTTGCCTGATATAGAGCAGTGGATGAGTGGAATAAGTTACCAAACACCATCATTAACTCAAGCACATGACTGGGAAACTTCAAATATAGTTTGGGCAGATATATGAGTGATAAGTACTGGGTGTGTGAACGGCACTACCTATACATATGGACCAATAGGCCTACTGGAGTTTCCTTTATTACTCTTTTTAAGTAGGCCTAATGGTAGTGGTTATAGATATGTTGATGGGAACTTATGCTAATCGTACGTTCACCTGTCTTCTGTTGGTAATGATGTTCTTTTATGATACAAGGAACAGACATAAGTGAATAAATATAACGAAAGAGAGAGAGGGAGAAGGAGAAGAAGAAGAGTAAGAAGAGCAGTAAGAATGTTATTGTGGGTGAGAGAGATAAGGTGTGTGGAACGTGTTGGTACAGGTAGGGAGGGAGGGAGAGAGTAGGGACGGAGGAAGGGAGGAGGGGGGAGGGGAGGGAGGGAGAGAGAGGGGAGGGAGGGAGGAGAGGGAGGGAGGGAATGAGAAAGGAGAAGAGTAGGGGGAATGAGCAGGGGAGAGAGGGGGGAGGAAGGAAAGTAGGAGGAGGGAGGAGGAATAGAGTAAGGGGGAGGAGGGAGGGAGGGAGGAGGAGGGAGGGAGGGAGGGAGAGTAGAATGGGGGCAGGAGGGAGGGAGGGACGGAGGAGGGAGTAGGATGGGGGGGGCGGAGGGAGGGAGACGTTAACCGTGTTTATCATGAATGTCGTCGCTACCACTTAACTATTATCGTTCATGAGTAAACACGTTGGTAGTGAGTAACGCCTTCTCACTACCCTACTGCCCTACCACCTCACTACCTCACTACCATGTTACCTCACTCCTTCACTCCCTCACTACCTCACTACCACACCACCTCACTACCTCACTAACACATTCTCACACTCCTCACCTCACTTCCCTCACTACTCACTACCACACACACATCTCACTACCACACCACCACATTAGCTCACCATCACACCACCACACCACCTCACCATCTCACCTCACACCACCTCACCACCTCACCACACACACCACCACACCACCACCACCTCACCACCTCACCACCCCACATCACACCACCACACACCTCACCACCACCACACCACCACCACACCACCTCACTCACTCCCATCACCACACTACCTCACCACCTCACTCACACCACCACACCACCTCACCACACCACCTCACCCTCACCACCACACCACCTCACCTCATCACCTCACTCACACACACCATCTCACACACACTACCACACTACCTCACCACACTACCTCACTCCCCACTACCACACTACCTCACCCCTCACCACCTCACTACACTACCACACTACTCCATTTTCACACTACACACTCACTCCTCACTACCACACTACCTCACTACCTCACGGTTGCATTTATGTCAATTTGTAATTAAATTTACGTATTTATCACTTGTAGTTTATTGTATTTTGCTATGTTATTATTTAGCTTCAACAACAATGGTCTTTAAGCGCGTAACAAGATTAGCAATAGACTCCACTTTCTTCTCTCTTTTCTCTCTTTTACTCTCCTTCTCTATCTCTTTTCTCTTCCTTGTTTTTCTTTCTCCCTTTTTTTCTCCCTATTTTCTCTCCCCTTCTCTCTTCTTTTTTCTCTCTCTCCTCTCTCTTCTCTCCTCCCTCTCCTTCTCATATCCCTTCCTCCCCTCTCATATCCCTTCCTTCCCTCTCTCATCCCTCTCTCATCCCTTCCTTTCCTCTCTCATCCCTCTCTCCCCTCTCTCACCTCTACCTCCCTCCCTCTCTCTCCACCTGTTGGTATATTACTCAACAACTCTGCATCATTAAGACTTAGCTCAGGGACAACCCACCTCTTACATTATGCACACGTCGGGGATCCTGTCAATTGAGGGTGTGACGCCGTGATGGTGTGGGTGGGTGTGATGGTGTGGTGGGAGGTGTGTGATGGTGTGGTGGTGGGAGGGTGTGATGGTGTGGTGGTGGGAGGGTGTGATGGTGTGGTGGTGGTGGGGAGGGTGTGATGGTGGGTGGGTGGAGGGTGATGGTGTGGTGGTGTGGTGGTGTGATGGTGTGGTGGTGATGGGGTGTGTGTGGGAAGGTGGATGGTGTGGTGGTGGGAGGGTGTGATGGTGTGGTGGTGGGAGGGTGTGATGGTGTGGTGGGTGGGAGGTGGTGGGAGGGGTGTGGTGGTGGGAGGGGTGATGGGTGTGGTGGTGGGTGGATGGTGTGGTGGTGGTGGGAGGTGTGATGGTGTGGGTGGTGGAGGTGATGTGTGGTGGGTGGGAGGGGTGGATGGGTGTGGTGGGAGGGGTGGGGAGTGGTGTGGGTGGGGGTGGGGAGGGTGTGGTGGGTGGGAGGGGGTGGTGGGGTGGTGGGAGGGTGTGGTGGTGATGGGGTGTGATGGTGTGATGGGGTGTGGGTGGTGGGGAGGGGTGGGATGGTGGTGGTGGGGAGGGGTGTGATGGTGTGGGTGGTGGGAGGGGTGTGATGGGTGTGTGGGAGGGTGTGGGGGTGAGGGGTGTGGTGGTGTGGTGGTGGGAGGGTGTGGTGGGGGTGGATGGTGTGATGGTGTGATGTGTGTGGGGAGGGATGGTGTGTGGTGGGGAGGTGGAGGGTGGTGGGGAGGTGATGGTGTGTGGTGGGAGGGTGTGATGGTGTGGTGGTGGGAGGGGTGTGAGTGGTGAGGTGGTGGGTGTGGGTGGTGGGGAGGGTGGTGGGTGGTGGTGGATGGTGGGTGGTGGGAGGTGTGATGGTGTGGGTGGTGGGGAGGGTGGATGGTGTGGTGGTGGGGATGGTGTGGGTGTGGGGAGGGTGTGTGGATGGTGGTTGGAGGGGTGTGGTGGTGGAGGGGTGTGATGGTGGTGGTGGGAGGTGTGATGGTGTGGTGTGGGGAGGGGTGTGGGATGGTGAGGGGTGTGGTGGTGTGGTGGTGGGAGGGTGGGTGGGTGTGGTGGGTGGGAGGGTGTGATGGTGTGGTGGTGGGAGGGTGTGATGGTGTGGTGGTGGGAGGGGTGTGATGGTGTGGTGGGAGGGTGTGATGGTGTGGTGGTGGGAGGTGTGGTGGTGTGGTAGTGGGAGGGTGTGGTGGTGTGGTATTTGGAGAGTGTGGTGGTGGGAGGATGTGGTGGTGGGAGGATGTGATGGTGTGGTGGTGGGAGGGTGTGATGGTGTGGTAGTGGGAGGGTGTGATTGTGTGGTGGTGAGAATGTTGTGAATGTTTGAGGCTGTGACGTTGTTCAAGGTATACGGTGTGGCGCTGTAGTGGAGGGTGAAGGAGGGAAGTGAGGGAGGGAAGAGTGTTGGAGATCAATAATAAGTTGAAAATCACCCTTACTTAACACACACCACACACCCTAACACACATTATAAAACTCACACTACACACCCTAGCACACACAGGCTCACCGTCCCACACACACTAACACACAAACACAGTAACACACACTACGCCCTAACACACTACACAACACCTACACAACACATAATCACAAACAACTTCCCGAAAATAAATTGTTTTCTTGTAACAATAAAAACTTGGCCATTTCTTTCGGTCGTACACGTGTTGTTGTTAGCAATATTCCTGTTCACTGAATTAATAACCTACTTTTTTTCTTCTTTCATTCGACACTTGTTTCAGTATTTTTTTCAAGGTTAAAAATTTGTGTGGGATGAAATAAGTGATTTTGTTCTGATATTGGTGTGTGTGTGTGTGTGTGTGTGTGTGTGTGTGTGTGTGTGTACTTTATTCAATACTTATGTAGTGCTAGTTAACACGTTTTCATCTGATCGTATATGACTTTGCGGCTTTCTCAAAATGTTAAACGCTAAATGGCAAAACTTCTTACAAAATTGCGAAAAAAAGCAAAATTTCTCACTTATATACAAACCAATTTAGAATTTTCACTCTTAAAAACGTTTTCTTATTTACATCCTGTGGCCGCCAAACGATTTCTTCCGAACCAAGTTGAAATATTGCAACATTTCTGCCAGTTTTTGCAGGTATTTTGCTATCACTTTTATTTAGAATGTTTCAGGAATATACTTTATTTATTTACTTAGACTTCACATACCTTCCTCCCAGGTGTACTTTTCAACATTATAACTTTTTGTAGGATAATAATAATAATAATAATAATAATAATAATAATAATAATAATAATAATAATAATAATAATAATAATAATGGTAATAATAATAATAATAATAATAATAATGGGAATAATAATAAAACTTTTTCATACTTTTAACTTCGACTTGATTAATTTTTTCGTATCTAATAAAGAACCTAAAGCAGGAAAAGAGGAAAAGTAACACACACACAGTATATATATATATATATATATATATATATATATATATATATATATATATATATATATATATATATATAT
Organism: Homarus americanus; assembly: GCF_018991925.1. NCBI lineage: Eukaryota > Metazoa > Arthropoda > Malacostraca > Decapoda > Nephropidae > Homarus > Homarus americanus. The sequence continues at coordinate 509,269 of NW_024743834.1, read as the reverse complement.
ATATATATATACATATATATACTGTATATATATATAGGCATAAAGGTGGGCATCACTTTTAGCCGTGTCCACTCAGGTGGCAGAAACATCTGTCTTACCTGTAAAAGACTGAGGTAGTGCCACCAGCCTCGCTGTGTAAACACGACTTTGAGTGGCACTTGGCACTAAGTGTGTGGCCGAGTGGCACTGATCCTCGCCTGTGGGTGGTCGTGGCACGCTTCTACTCTCAGTACTGCCCAGTATTACTGCTATTGGTCAATATTCCTCACTGGTTACCGCTGCTGTCCAAATATTGCTCACTACACTCACGCAGTGTTCACATATTACTATGTATACTCATACGATGTTCAGTTGTCACAAATTATACTCATAAACTGTCCAAATATTACAACATTTCTCAAATACTTGTCGTCACTTCAAGGTGTTACTGCTCTCTGCCGCTCACGTCTGACTTAATACGTCAAATATTAAAGACATAATTACTTTAGCCGTAATATAACTTCATCTACCTTCTCATCCTCTCTCCCTCACCCACCTCGATAACAAATCCTACCTCACTCTCACCATCATTGCCCCTCATCCTCCGCTTCCCCCTCACTTTCACCCTCATCCTCCGCTTCCCCCTCACTTTCACCCTCATCCTCCCTCATTTTCTTTCCCTCATACCCACACCCTTCCTCTCATTCCCCTTACTCTCCTCTACCTCCCTCACATTTACCACTTCTCGCTCCCCCTCTCATCTCCCTCATCCTTACACTCTTCTTCTCACCCCCTTACCCCCTTCCTCTTCCTCCTCACCTTCACCATCTTTCCCTCGCCCTCCCACACCCCCTCCTCCCCCTCTCGATCTAACGCCTATCCACAACACAACACCTAACCTGTGATATTAATTCCTGCTCATGACATATAGATGAACAGTCTACATTGAATAGTATTATGCATTAAACCTTCATTTAATTTATATATATCGACTAGCGCCTTCCTACACTATTCACACCTGCCCAATATAGACCAGAACACAGGCGCTTGTTGACGCTTGTAATGGAGATTTTATTGTGTATTATTTAACCTTTTTTCTCTCACGTCTGTTTGTAAATTTATCATTATTTTTTGGGGGGGAGGGGGGGGGGGGTTAATTTTGCTTTGGTTGTTGTTGTTGTAAGAGTGTTATGAGGGTGTTGTATGAGTGTGTTATGTGAGGTGTGTTATAAGTGCGTTATTGAATGTGTTATAAAAGTGAGCAAAATTGTCTTGTGATAAAAACAAATAATACAATTAGCACATTAAATATTCCTTACCATAAAAAATAAGAAAATTACTAATTCACTTCTTCCCAATTTGATTAAGTTATAAAAACAAAAATAACGTCTTTACTTGTAATTAATGGTAATATTTTCTTGAATAGAACAACAATGATATAACCAGTTGTGTCTGAGTGAGATACATGCCTAAATTATTAGGATATCTTGCCGGATTTCAGTTATCCGGTCATATAACGGATGACTTACCCAAATATTGTACTATAGATAGTTACCGAATATGTATAATTGGTAGTTATTGTTATTAGTTCTTATGTAATGAATTTATTGGTGTGAAATTACGTATGGGAGAAAGAGAAGAGGAACTAAAATGAAAAGGAGGAGGAGACAAACAGAGAGCAAGAAGAGAAGGAAGGGAAGGAGATAGAGAAAGAAGAGAAGAAAGGAAAAGAGATAGAGGAGAAAGAAATGAATGAAAGAGAAAGAAGAATCGATGGTGCAGTAGCCCAGTAATCACAGAGGCCAGGTAAGGTTCTCAAATAATACACGACCTGGCACCCCCCTCCCCAGCCGACGCCTGTCAATTAGTTTACCTGGGCGGGGATAGGTGAGGGATGGCGGCTTGGGTGAGGGATGGAGGATTAGGTGAGGGATGGAGGATTGGGTGAGGGATGGAGGATTAGGTGAGGGATGGAGGCTTTGGTGGGGATGGAGGATTAGGTGAGGGACGGAGGATTGGGCAGGGATGGAGGATTGGGTGAGGGATGGTGGATTAGGTGAGGGATGGAGGATTAGGTGAGGGATGGTGGAGGTGAGGGGGGATGAGGGAGGATGGAGGATTAGGTGAGGATGGAGGACAGGTGAGGGATGGAGGATTAGGTGAGGATGGAGGATTGGGATGGGGATGGAGGATTTAGGTGAGGGATGGATGGAGGATTAGGTGAGGGACGGAGGTTAGGTGAGGGATGGAGGATTAGGTGAGAGGATGGAGGATTAGGTGAGGGATGGTGGATTAGGTGAGGGACGGAGGCTTAGGGTGGGGATGGATGGAGGATTAGGTGAGGGACGGAGGATAGGTGAGGGATGGAGGATTAGGGAGGATGGAGGATTAGGTGAGGATGGAGGATTAGGTGAGGGGATGGAGGCTTAGGTGAGGGATGGTGGATTAGGTGAGGGACGGAGGCTTAGGTGAGGGATGGATGGAGGATTAGGTGAGGGACGGAGGATTAGGCGAGGGATGGAGGATTAGGTGAGGGATGGAGGATTAGGTGAGGGACGGAGGGATGGAGGACTAGGTGAGGACGGAGGATTAGGTGAGGGATGGAGGATTGGGTGAGGGATGGAGTTAGGTGAGGGACGGAGGTTAGGTGAGGGATGGAGGATTAGGTGAGGGACGGAGGGTTAAGAGTGAGGATGGAGGATTAGGTGAGGATGGAGGATTAGTGAGGATGGTGGATTAGGTGAGGGATGGTGGATTAGGTGAGGGATGGAGGATTAGGCGAGGAGCTAAGAATAAGTAAGAAATGAGGAATAAATGAGGTAAAGGGGTAACTAAAGGATGAGGGTTAACAACAAAGAAGGAAGGGATTGGGAAGGAAGAGGTGGAGGAAGGAAGGTTTGAGGATGGTGGGGGTAGTGGGAGTGACGAGTGGGGAATAGGGGGGACAGTGGGGAGGGGGAGAGTGGAGTGTCAGGGAAGGAGTAGGTGACAAGGGGAGTATGGGAGAAGGGGGTAGGAGTGACAAGGGGGGAGTACTGACAAGGGAGTACTGGGGTGAGAAGGGGAGGTGGAGTAGGAGTGACGGGGGAGAAATAGCAGGAGGGATTTTGTCCGAGGGGGATTTTGACCAATATAATTTTGTCCTGTAAGATTTTGTCTGTCTATTGATGACGTCACGAGACATCAGGACCCTATGCCCAGAATACAATAGTAGTTATTAAGTCTACAATAGCCGGATACTACAATACCATGTTCAATGTGTGTGTGTGTGTGTGTGTGTGTGTCGTACTGAGAGACCCACACATGCCATGACTCACGTACACTTCGCAACAGATCAAAACCGAACCAAACATTGGCGCCTGAATTCAATATTGCAGGTTTAGTTTAGTATGAGGTGGTGGTATTCCTGTGATCAGCTGAGGGAGACAGGTGGCCGGCCAGGGTTGTCAACTAGCCACTAACTGGTCAACATTAATCCTCGTCGTGTGTCTTTCCATCATCAGAGTTTATCAATGTCAATTCTCCAGACATGTTGCCACAGCTGAGCCGAAGTAGACTCTAGCACCCATAATATGCAAACATTCCTCACTTATTGACAGTTATGCTTTTGGAACGGATTTGGCGCCATTCGAGGAACCAATCAAAACCAGTATTCACCTGCTCGGGTCGGTGATTGGTTGTCGTGCCAAGGCGAAGGCACGCGGAAAGCGCGGGAAGAATGCGGATTCGCCAGGGCGGGGGTAGCTGCACGGAATTGATAACTCGGGTGGCTACTGCTCAAAATTGTATGATGGGTTGCCTGCTGCCTGATGTGGTGGTGGTGGTGGGTTACGACTACACGGGGGAGATGATGTAGGTGTAGACTGTAGAGGAACGTGATGATAAACAAACACAAACAAAGTGGTTAAATGACCTCTTCCTCCTCCTCCTCCTCCTCCTGGGAAAAATAAGAATGAAGTGGTAGACACAGTTTCTCTTCTTATAGGGAAGTTAACAAACATCGTCTTCACATAAAAAAACAACAACTAACTAATCAAATCAGATAATGAATATAGGAAGAGCAGGAATACGAGAATTAGGAACAGGAGAAAAAGTAAAGAGAACAGGGAAGGGGTTAGAGACCGTATAATGATAACCTGAATATGTAGATTTACGATCAAGTTCCCCAAACAGTGATGCTCATAGACTCGTAACGCCATCTATAGGAGCCTCTCACTCTGGGTGTTCACAAGACACACTGAACATAACAAACATCAACGTACAGTAAGCGACACTCCATATAACTCTTGTGATGAAGGTGACATGAGCTGACCAAGAGGTTCCTAACCCCGCCAGAACTGACTCAGGCGTCTGTCAACTGAAGCCCTGACAATGAGTATGTATGTATGTATGTATGTATGTATGTATGTATGTATGTATGTATGTGTTCATAACCCCTCCTACTCTCACACTCACTAAGTATAACACGTCGTAGTACACCTGAGAGTCAGTAGCCAGGTGTAATTAGGATTCAGTGGAGTGACTTTATCCTCACTATTATGTCTGGCCATCTGCCCGTCCACTCAACCACCTCCCTTGTCCTCTCTCTCAATCCCACTCCTTCCTTCCTTCCTTCCTTCCTTCCTTCCCTCACTCACTCCCACTCCCTTCTCTCTCCCTACATTCCTATATAACATTAGGGGATTTCGAGGTGATAAATGGGGAAAAAGTGAGAGGTTATGGTAATGTATAGGGAAATTGTCTCAACCAATAGCGGCTTTCAATACATAAATGATGAATCCTGTATAGTTTAGTCTGTATATCCGTATGTATTAGTAATTAAAATACGTGGCTATGGTGTTCAAGTGAGGAGTTAAAACGTCCACCAATCCAGTACCAAAGTTCGATGAACCAGCCCCTTAGCGGCCAACAGGGGGACGAACATGATCTACCTGGAGAGTAAACAACTACAGTACCTGAGAGAGAGAAAAAAACCTTAGGGTGAAAATAAAACCAGTTTAATGCACCTCGTATTATAACCACTGTAGAGACATTCATATCCAGTAATTAACACCTGGTGACGTTTTATGGAAGGTCATTAGTACAGGTGCAGGTACAAAGTACAGGTGTGGAGCTTCTCATTTATACCCTGTAATAACCTTAGCTTCTACTATCGATACAGTTACACTTTATATCTATATTATAAAGCCTTAAATGACACATATGGTATTAAAACACTCTAATAATTTCAATATAAACCTTCTTTTATCACCCGAGATACACTTGTGAGTCGAGTTTAGTAAAGAAATAATTCATCTGTTTGGACGAGCCACCAGACAGGTGTTTAAGTTGGTGGCGTTTATGCGAGACTGAAATACAGAGATTAAACGCCTCTGTCTCCTGCTGACACCTGTCCGTCACTGCGAGTCACTCTTCACACAAAACAACCAGAGAAAGAAAAGAAATAATTAATTCTTTTAAATGCTGACGGCAAAGTAGATATTATTGTATTTATTGAAAGCAGCGAATTCTTGTATAGTTCTTAATGACACAGTGGTGATAAACTGCACCAGGGGGATTTATTCAAGAGATTTTTAGATTTATTCATAAAGGTAGATAATAACAGAGATACAATAGATTTATTCGTGTTAAAAAAGAAACTTTAAAGAAATAATTCACGACCAACACACTCCCACGTCTCAGGGTCACTCACCGCTCGCTAAATTTTTACCCGTCACAAACCCTTCAGGAGGAGTTCAGGGTGTTCGTGTATTCCTCTGCGTCAAAATTTTCCCAACATGAAAAATTCTCGCTTATGTTTTTTTTTCCCCAGTCGACGAGAGAACGTCACCCGGGGGAAAATTATTATTAACTTGTGTACGACCGAGGTTGTCTCTCAGAATATTGCTTTTGTGCATTACGATATATTTTTTTTTAATCTCTGTTCGTCCTGTCAAGAAAAGTTTGCAATTTAAGTAGTGAAATAGCCAATGTAAATTATTACTATCAAAACTCTCATTGTTGCGTTAAAGTGCGCTGATTAACAACATTATTCAGTGTGTGAGTGAGTGAGTGAGTAAGAGGTTGATGCCATTATTCTACATATACTAAAATACACTTCATGGTTTCTTGTTTCCTATGTGTGTGTGTGTGTGTGTGTGTATGTGTGTGTGTGTGGATGCGTGCCTACCTTAACACAATATTAAACGCGGTTGCCACTTTGCAACATGTGATACACGGGTTGACCTTTCTGCCTCACACCGCCTCGTCGTGTTAGCAAGTCAACATGTCAACACTTGGGGGTTGGGGGTCACGAGAGATCAATTAACCAAACAGACCTGCGCAGATTAACCAGGTTCACCCCACCTTAAGGTAAACAAAGAATAAGGACTAGAGAGAAGAAAATCATCAGCATTGGATGAGGTTAAGAGACGATAATCACCTAAATTAACCTGCGCAGATTTACCTGAGCTTTAAAGTAAACAAAAGAGGAAATAAGAGAGAGAAAGTGATAAACAGAGAAGGGAACAGGGGAGCCAATAAGAAGAGAGGAAGAAAAAAGAGACTAAGTAAAATAAAAATGATGTAAGTGAAAATGAAATGAATTGGAAAAAAAGATGGAAGAAGAAAATATAATAACAAATAAAGGGTCAGTGGAGGAAGAGACGAAGTGGAGGGAGAGACAATAAGTGGAGGAATGGAGTGAAGTAAGGCGGAGGGAGTCAAGGAGGTAAAATTGAGGGAGAAAGGGAAGCTTAGAGGATGTAGGTGGAGGGAGGGAGCGAGGGAGGGAGGGGAGGGAGGGAGGGAGGGAGGGAAGGGGAGGAAGGTAGAGGGGTGTGGAAGAGTGAGAGAGAGGAGGGAGGAGGGAGGGAGAGTGGACGACCAGCAATGGGTCAGTTGACTGGAAGGCATCTTGGGTGGGCAGACCAACGCCACGAGCCTGTCATTATATAGCCGTCCTCCCACTCTCCCCAGTCCTTCCACTTTCCAGGTCGCTTCCCCACTCTCTCAGGTCCTCCCCCACTTTCCCAGGTCCTTCCCACTTTCCCAGGTCTTCCCCATTCACCCAGGTCCTTCCCCATCTCCCAGGTCCTCCCACACACTTTCCCAGGTCCTTCCCCACTTTCCAGGTCTTCCCCGGTCACCCAGGTCCTTCCCCACTCTCCCAGGTCCTCCCCACTTTCCCAGGTCATCCCCACTCTCCCAGGTCCTTCCCCACTTTCCCGAGTGCTTCCCACTCTCCCAGGTCCTTCCCCACTTTTCCCAGGTCCTCCCCACTTTCCCAGGTGCTTCCCCACTCTCCCAGGTCCTCCCCACTTTCCCAGGTCCTTCCCCTCAGGTCCTTCCCACTTTCCCAGGTCCTTCCCCACTTTCCCAGGTTCTTCCCCACTCTCCCAGGTCTTCTCCCACTCTCCCAGGTCCTTCCCCACTCTCTCAGGTCCTCCCCACTTTCCCAGGTCCTTGAGTGCCCCATTCACCCAGGTCCTTCCCACTTTCTCCCAGAGTCCTCCCCACTTTCCAAGGTCTTCCCCACTCTCCCAGGTCCTCCCACTTTCCCAGGTCCTTCCCACTCTCCCAGGTCCTCCCCCACTTTCCCAGGTCAGCCCCACTCTCCCAGGTCTCCCCACTTTCTAGGTCTTCCCCACTCTCCCGGTCCTCCCCACTTGGGTCCTTCCCCACTCCCAGGTCCTCCCCACTTTCCCAGGTCCTTCCCACTCTCCCAGGTCTTCTCCCACTCTCCCAGGGCCTTTACCACACTTTGCAGTCCTCCCCACTCTCCCAGGTCTCCCCACTTTTCCCAGGTCTTCCCCACTCTCCCAGGTCCTCCCCACTTTCCCAGGTCCTTCCCCACTCTCCCAGGTCTTCTCACTCTCCCAGGGCCTTTACCACTTTGCAGTCCTCCCCCACTTTCCCGGTTCTTCCCCACTCTCCCAGGATCTCCCCACTTTCCCAAGTCCTTCCCTACTTTCCCAGGTTCTTCCCACTCTCCCAGGTCCTCCCCACTCTCCCAGGTCCTCACCCACTCTCCCAGGTCCTCCCCACTTTCCCAGGTTCTTCCCCACTTTCCCAGGTCCTCCCCACTCCCAGGTCCTCCCCACTTTCCCAGGTCCTTCCCACTCTCCCAGGGGCCTACCCCACTTTCCAGGTTCTTCCCCCCACTCTCCCAGGTCTTCTCCCACTCTCCCAGGTCTTCTCCCACTTTCCAGGTCCTTCCCACTTTCCCAGGGATTCTTCCCCACTCTCAGGTCTTCTCCACTCTACGGTCTTCTCCACTCTCCCAAGGTCTTCTCCCACTCTCCCAGGGCCTCCCCACTTTCCCAGGTTCTTCCCCACTCTCAGGTCTTCTCCCACTCTCCCAGGTCTTCTCCCACTCCCAGGGCCTCCCCACTTTCCCAGGTTCTTCCCCACTCTCCCAGGTCCTCCCCACTCTCCCAGGTCCTCCCACTCTCCCAGGTCCTCCCCACTTTTAGGTTCTTCCCCCACTCTCTACACTCTCCCAGGGCCTCTCCCCACGGCTTTCTCCCACTTCCCAGGGAAAAATCACCTTTAGGAATGAGCTGTGTGAAGTTTATCTAACGGACACTCTCACTACAACGGACTTCCCTCTCAGTTCAATCTGTTATATGGAGGTTTAATCATCTAACGGACACTCTCACTAACGGACTTCCCTCTCAGTTCAATCTGTTATATGGAGGTTTAATATCTAACGGACACTCCCATTAACGGACTTCCCTACCCATTCAATCCGTTATATGGAGGTTTAATATCTAACGGACACTCCCATTAACGGACTTCCCTCCCCATTCAATCCGTTATATGGAGGTTTAATATCTAACGGACACTCCCATTAACGGACTTCCCTCCCCATTCAATCCGTTATATGGAGGTTTTACTCTCTAAATTCCCGGTAAGCAATATATAATAAAATGAAATGAATGGAAAAAAGAAAACAATCAACCTACGATTATCTTCTCGGACGTTTGGGACACCCTGTACATGTTCATTAGTCGAGTCATTATTATAACCTGGCTGTGTGTTAAGGCTGTATTGTATCCGGATATAATTAGCGAACAAGTTGACTATTTTGTGTTATAATTAGATAATAAATTGGTTATCCATTGAAGCTGTCTACTGCATCTGCTATAAATTGAAAATATGCTTGAGGACAGGCTTAATTATTTTGAGAGAGAGAGAGAGAGAGAGAGAGAGAGAGAGAGAGAGAGAGAGAGAGAGAGAGAGAGAGAGAGAGAGACAGAGACAGAGACAGAGACAGAGACAGAGAGAGAGAGAGAGAGAGAGAGAGAGAGAGAGAGAGAGAGAGAGAGAGAGAGACGTTGGGAGGTCGTGTGGGAATAAAGTGGACGCCTCTCCTTAGCGCGGAGGCATTTGAGGAGTGACAGACAACGGCCACATATTGAGCTACCAAGAGTTCGCGTGAGTGCTGGTGGTTCCCTAGGGGCCGGTAGGACCCTGGAGGCTGATGGGACCCCGGATTCTAGTGGCACCCTGGGCCTGATGGCTTAGAGGGACCTTGTGGCACCTTGAGGGCTGATAACAACTCGAGTGTTAGTGGCATTGTGGGCTGATGGGACTCTCAGGCTAATGGCACTATGGGGGCTAGTGGCATCTTTAGAGATGCTGGCACCCCGGGGGGATGGTGGCACTCTAGGGGCCACAGTGGCACCGTCCCTTGGGTCAAATCTGTGCCCCGTCGACCAAGACGTTGCTGGTAGCTTTCTAAGATCATAAGAGTGATCCAACATAACATGGAGGCAGTAGAGGCCACGAGCAGAAAATACTACACCTCTTAACATTAAGATACAAATCCGTGCTTTACTGTCCCTGTGGCTTAGCACTATCTGCTAACCACTAGGTAAAATGAAGGGAAATGGGCCAAGACCGTGTTATAACACCACCTGACTTAGTGACGACCCTCTGATAGGTATAGAAAGGGGTTATCAGCCATGTCTTAGTGTAGTGTTGGAGGTTTCTTCGTGTTTGAGGGTCTCTACACTCTCTCTCTCCTGCAAGTTCCTTTAAACGGAGTAAATTGTTGCCTTTATGACCAATAATTCATTCAGAGTAAGAAAGATCACCTCAAGCGGCCCTCAAGACGTGACTGTTACTGGGACTGGTTGAAGACGCCCACAACCTACCTCACTCACGCCCACCCTCCCTCCCTCCCTCACTTACACCCACCTTTTCTCTCTCACGCCCACCCCCTCTCCCTCATATTCACCACAACCTCCCTCACACCCATCCACTCTTCTTACGCCACAGTTTGAGAATACTGGGGGGGGGGGAAGGAGGGGGGGGCAGTCAGTGAGTGGGTCAAAAGGTAATTCATATACCCTCATAGAATATAATAAATCCCCCCATTGTGTCTCCATCTGCCCCCTCCCCTGTCACCCCACTCACCCCCTCCCCCCTCACACCCCACCCATTATTTTCTTTTATTTTATAAACTGAGTCTTTGTCCCCAAGTGTGTGTGTGTGTGTGTGTGTGTGTGTGTGTGTGTGACTAGCCCAGCCAGCCTCTCTGTCTGTCTGTTTGTGTGGATAATATAGATGTCTGTGTGTGTGTGTGTGTGTGTGTGAGTTAATAAATAATTATCTATTAAAATACGAGATGTGTGTAGTATATGAATGACTGTCTGTCTTTGTGTATAAATATATATATAATGTTGTCCATATGTATGTCTCTGTATGTATCAACAGGATGTATTAGACCACCACCACCCTACCTGTTCCTGTGTATGTCAGGCTTAACAACGGTACTGAACACCCCTCCCCACCCCCACCCACCCAGCGCCCTACTGTTACTCCCGTTAAAACATCATATCTGTTAACGCCCTGCCCCCCCCCCCTCCTCCCCTTACGATAGAAACAGTCCGTATAAGAGTCTGTCAGTTAATTTAAAGTCTAAAATAAAAAAAAAACAAAAAAACATTTACGTATATTAACCCTAGTGAGATTGAGGTACAGTTACAGGTACAGGTGTAGGTTGAGGTACAGGTGCAGGTGTTTTTAGATAATTACAGGTACAGGTGTAGGTTGAGGTACAGGTGTTTTTAAATACAGCTACAAGTTTTGTTATTGTGAATAATATGTCGTGTAGTAGACCGTGTCAGTCCTACAGTTATTATATTACTCTCATTGAGGGAAGACTTGCCTCTGTCACAGGCTGCTCTAACCTACTAAATCTACATAATTTAACAGTACCTTCAGCTTCAGTTCACTGGCGGAGAGAAGACAATATTCTATACTGGTCTGACTCACTAATATATATTCCTCTGAGCTTTATTTCTACTCATCTACTTTCCACCAGGTACTGAGTTTTAACCTGTTTATAAAAATCTGTGAGTCTATGTCTGCTATTTCACTGTTATCTAGATAGCCTCTCTAACACTACAGGTTCCTCTGTGTGAACATGAGCCACGGACTCAACACACTGACCCTCTCGGCTCTCACTGACCATCACCACGACCTCATCTGCAAATTTGGTGAGAAGCTTCTGCACCATCCTCGACACCGGCTCCTACTCCCACCTGAAATCCCTCGCCCGAGAATTGCTGTTCTACACCACAACCGCATCCAGCCCATACGAGCACGAACTGATCGCTATAAGAATAGCCCAGTCCCAACCATTGTAAAAATTATCAATAACTTGTAATCATCCAGTGTATTCACTCCCAGTCAATCTTATTTTTTGCACTGTCACTATGTTGAAATGCCCTGTAGTTTGAGCTTCTCCCCATCTAGTTATTATATATCATATTTGTATCACTTATGTTACTTGTATATTATTTGTAAATCAAGAGACCCATTCCCCAATTATGTAACTGTATATTTTCAGCCTTCCGGCTGCCATGCTCTTTCAGTAAACCATTAATAATTATTATTATTATTATTATTATTATTATTTTTATTATTATTATTATTATTAATATTGTGGGGGAGAGCTGCAATACCCTGGCTTGACAAAGAGCAGAGGCACCAGTGATCATCCTTGTGGTAGCGGGTTATGATCAGATGTAAATGATCTGAAACTCAATTATGATGTTCATGTGTTGTCACCAAGAACAGATGAACACTGGAGGAGTCTGGTGGATGATATATTAAGTGATGAATAATATACAGTTTAATAGTGAACACAAACAAGTGGTGTTGCGGACTTAAATAAGGGACACCTTGAAGTAAACTTAAGTTGAAAATGAAACTGAAAAAGGTTGTTTAGCCAGAAAGTCAAAGATATAAACTTACAATAGCAATGATAAGGACATAACTGAGCCACTTGAGAGCTGTACCTGTCTTCGAAAGCCCCTCATAAACACCTTTTGTTCTAAATAGTTAAATACAAAATGGTTCATAGACTACGTTCAGCATATGGGTTCTCAAAAAACAACAAACTGCTGAAAAAGTTAAACGAAAGAGGTTGAGAAACTGTCAAACCAAACCTTAAAGACGAGTCAGAAGCAGAAGAAGAAGTCATAAGACGGTGGCGACGAACGCCCCTATTGTTGACACACTTGTGGTTGAGTGACGGTGTGTTGAGGCCAAGTCACGCGCTCTTCTGAACTTTAAAGCATTATTGGGCCAGATAACACATCATTGCCCCCACGTGCTCCTTCTCTGGCCCTGGCGAGCCGCTGTCCTCTAACTGACAAGGGCAAATTGATGTCAATTTTGTCAATTCTCTGGACTGCGGCAGCCGCGCGCCAGAGAATGGACAGTCAGCCAGCAGACACAGTCATCTTTTATAATAAAACCAGCAGCAGTGTTAACGCCTTCACCATCAATCAAACACTATTTGGGTCATTCTTAGCTGACTTAAAACTCTCATATCTTGAGCGAAAATGACTGGGCTGGGCCATAATCCAATGACTATAACAATCAGAGGTAACCTTTCATTGATAGTTTGAGTGCATCATCTTCCAAGAGATCTGATTGGTCCACAGTGTAATCCAATAGTAATAATAAACCCATTATAATCTTTCATTGATGGTGTTTTACATGGTCCTCGGGTCGTGATTGGTCCATTCACACAGTTAAGGTTGTTGATGGAAGAGGTGTTGTGTAAGAGAAAGTGGGATGATCACACGGGGGAGGATGGAGGGGATGGAGGGGAGGAGGGGAGGAGGAGGGAGGGAGGGAGGGGGGTGGCTCCTGCACCTACTTGATTCTACCCAATACCACGTGACGCTGCCCACATAATCTCTCTTTTTATTCTCTCCATTTTTTTTTCTTCCTTTTTCCTCATCTGTTTCTACCTATTACCCTGCTTTCTTTTTTCTCAATCTTGTTTCTAAAAACACACACACACACACACACACACACACACACATACACACACACACACACACACACACACGTACGGCAAAGTGAATAACACTTTACCTCCTGGATGACTGTCCCAGGGCTTATGAATGGTGAAGAATATGATGGTGATAATGATGATGATGATGATGTGATGATGATGATGATGATGATGATGACGATGATAAAAATAACACAACACAACCGCCCATTTACACACCAGACAGTAGTAGTAGTAGTAGTAGTAGTAGTAGTAGTAGTAGTAGTAGTAGTAGTGGTGGTGTCAGTGGCCTGGTCTTGGTTAAATATCTGACAGGTAAAGAGAAAAAAAAAAGAGAAATATTCACACTACACCTGGGAGAAGGAGAGGGGAGGGGGAGGGATACACGGGGCTATTTAAATCTCCAATACTCAACCATTTGGAGCCATTCCATCGTCAGATAGTGAGTGTTTATTACTATTACCAGAACACAGAAGCGGTAGTATATCTGACAAGGCTATACCGAGGAGTAATATAGATCTTTTAAAACAACATACATTTAGCATAGTTATATATACTCGTTGTGTAATCTAGATGTTGTTAAACTTGTCTATAAATCTCTCTCTTACTTGGTTCTCCGATGCGATTTTGTTTTCTTCACAATCTAAATCCGATTAGAGAAACAAAAGAGATCCGATACCATTCATATGTAAGTTCACATCCCTTATAGTTTATTACATCCTGATTTAAATAACAGTTATTGATATTTTTCCGCCCATATGAGTATAAGTAACACGTAGTTAATGAATCCTCCTGAATCTGTACGTAGACATAGATGTTTCTGAATCGATCGTTTGATTCGGAGTGTATCGCGGGTGTAGTTGGTCGTCTGATTCAATTTACTTGGCTATTTAATCCAGAGCGGGCTGGCGTGGCGGTGTAACCTGGTATTAGACGCAAATGAATGGTTAGGATTGAGGCTGCAACCATGTTCTATGTAATGGGTTGTGTGTGTGTGTGAGAGAGAGAGAGAGAGAGAGAGAGAGAGAGAGAGAGAGAGAGAGAGAGACCCACTATATTTCTCAAACAACCTTTCTAAACTCTATATTCAAACAGCTTATCATAATCATATTAATTTCCAGGTGTGAAATTAATAAAACACTCATTATACAGGTGACTTAAGCGACTCGTTTACTATTTCCAGTAGAAGATAAATATATAGATATTTTTATTTTAATGATAAACAAGATAACGTTTCTCGCAGTATAATAACAATAATAATAATAATAATAATAATAATAATAATAATAATAATAATAACAATAACAATAATAACAATAACAATAATAATAACAATAATAATAATAATAATAATAATAATAACAATAATAACAATAATAATAATAATAATAACAATAATAATAATAATAATAATAATAATAATAATAATAATAATAATAATAATAACAAATAATAATAATAGTAATAATAATAATAATAACAATAATAATAATGCTCAAGACACCCGACCATGATAAACACCCTGTAACATTATATCTCGCAGTGTTGCCACATAAGACATAAGTCCCCTGAATATGTTACAACTTATGTTAGACAAGCTGGTGTTCTAGTGAGGAGAGATTAAATAGAGTTTTATGAATGAAAAAGACCTTAGAGGGGAGGGAAAGATGGTTAGTTGTTGAATATATAAGAAAATTAATGTCTTTTATATAAACACACACACACACACACATGTTTGCTAGACACTGTTTACTTCTTTTATATAAACACACACACACGTTTGCTAGACACTGTTTACTTGGTGTCTTGATATATATATTTTTTTTTGCCCTCAGGAGAACATTTTATCATATCGTTTGAGAGATAATGAAGCAGTGTGTAGCGTTGTCTTCTCTATCATCCAGTCTCTAAGTTATATAAGAATGGTAATTTCAGTCTTTATTTATTACCTATAATTTACAACCACGTTACGTTTTCTTTAGCTGTTTTTCTGTTCTGTTTTGCTTCTTCTTATTATTATTATTCTTCTTATATTCATTAATTCTATCTCCTCATCTATACACACCACAATATATTGCTTTTCTTTTTTAATACATTTCTCAAATATATTCGTCTTAATTATTTTACGAAACTCAGGTGAGATATTTAATTAACCTGTAACTGGGAGGTTTTATTGGGGGGCTCCTATTAATTGTCTCTTCACACGCCTCTAAATACACTATTGTTTTAACTACCATGAGAAACAATGGTAAGAGATGCTCCTATTAACATCATCTCCCAGGACAAGAAGTATAGCTTAAGTTAGTTAGGGCTAAGAAGTTAGGTTAGATTAGATTGGTTAACATTATGTGTCTAGCATCTCGGTATAAGAACAGTGATCTTTCCTACACACACACACACACACACACACACACACACACACACACACAACCACACACACACACACACACACACACACACACCACACCCACACACACACACACACACACACACACACACACACACACACACACACACAACCACACACACACACACACACACTACCACCATTTTGGGGGGTGGGGGGTGGGGGGTGGGGGCATAAAGATGATATCACCAGGGTCCGAAGGTTTTCTGTCCGTCTGTTTGTCTGTCTGTCTCTTGCTTGTCCGTCTTTTCTGTCTTTGTGTCTCTTTTTGTCTTTTCTGTCTTTCTCTCCTTTGTGTCTCGATAATGAGACACCTCTCTCCCCAATAACACTATCTCGAGAGATCTTTCAGAGCCGCGTTTTAACACTTAAATAAATTCAGAATGGTGGTTATGTATCGACATATTACCCAGTTATTAGTGATTCGCTAAGCACTATAATTCTGTGTCTCTCTGTCTCTCTCTCTGTCTCTGTCTCTCTCTCTCTCTCACACCCTGGAGATAAGGGGAGGAGTTAGGACTACCAGGTATATATTGTGATTAAATTCAATTCAAATCTAGTTTGCATCTCAGAGGTTACACAGGTATTAAAAGCATGTTATCAGAGAGAGAGAGAGAGAGAGAGAGAGAGAGAGAGAGTCTTCCCCCTTATTTTACTAACTTCTCCCAAGACCCGTGTATGTATGTATGTATGTATGTATGTATGTATGTATGTATGTATGTATGTATGTGTACCCAGGGTCAGACGCTCACCACACACACACACACACACAATGGCTACAGTGAGCTGGAAGTATCTCCTTGACTTCAAATCCCATTAAAACTACTCAACAAACACTCCTTTCATTCTTCTCTGCCCATTAACCCATTATTCACCTCATTAAAGCCCATTTGACCGCGTAGTTATAGGGGTCTGTTATTATGAAGGTCGCTACAGGTCGCTACAGGTCGTTACAGGTCGTTACAAAACTACAATTGCCTCATGTTCATTTACTGTTATGTTTAGCGTTTCGTAAATTTTTATTTTCCCATTCATGAATATTTTGGTGATTAAGAATAATCTTATTTGATTGTATTATTATTCTTATTATATTCTCTGATGTGTAAATACTCTTTAGTTCACTACAGATACAATTATTCGTTTGTTTACTGTATATTATTTTTTATTGTTATTATTACTTTTATTTTTATTATTATTGTTATTATCATCTTCACCATCTCGTCATAAGGTGTATAAGTACGAGAACAAGGTGTATAAGTACGAGAACTCAGGTAAACAAGAATACAAACAAAAAGCGATCGGAACAAATACGATTGAATACATCATTTACCTCCTTAATAAACCTTCCAATCCTCCTTTCCTCTATATCACGACATTGCTATCTATATTTACGCACTTATAATCTACGCTACCCTCTCTGCCATTAATAACTGTGATGATTAAGCTAGAATAAAAGGGAAGAACAATAAAGAAAACAAAAGAACGTCGTAGGTCAAGGCTAAGAGGGGATCTCAGCCAGCTAGTAGCGTAGTAATGCGCGCCAGAAGCCTTGGTTGGGATCCTAATTATGGTCATTATTATCACACAGATGGGTAGTGTGGGGGGAGGAGGGTGGGAGAGGGGGGTTTAGGTAAGGGATGGATAGAAGAGGGAGGGAGAGAGGAGGAGGAGCAGGAGGAGAAGAAGAAGAAGAAGAAGAAGAAGAAGAAGAAGAAGAAGAAGAAGACAATAATAACCATAACATCGAAAACATAATAACAAAATAACATATCAATAACCCACGTAAATCACCGAGAATTACATATATTACGTCACTATGATTGCCATTATCTAACACGGTAAATTAAACCACAGGACAATCACTTAACAACCACCGATCTACCACATTTTAACAGATAAGAAAGAGTATTTTACTGATAAGAATATGTATTAAATAATAGTATAAGTAAATTTGATATTGTAAATTGTTTAGATAGTTTTTAAAAATTAATTAAATTGTATAATAAGTATTGTATATAGTTGTTTTTTTTTAGTTAATACGTAATTCTAAGTTTTACTGCATAAATCTTAATATAATAATTACTGTTTTAAGTTTCTATTACACTGTGTTATGTTATTTTACTGTATATATGTATATTTCTTTGTCTCTCTCTCTCTCTCTCTCTCTCTCTCTCTCTCTCTCTCTCTCTCTCTCTCTCTCTCTCTCTCTCTCTCTCTCTCTCTCTACCCCCTGCTGCGCTACACTCCTTGGCTACACAAAACGATCGTTGCGGAAACCTGACAGCCATATCACTACACCTGTGGGAAGAACACCTGTGTGTGCGTGTGTGTGTGTGTGTGGAAAACCATTAATTCACCAAGCGTCAGGTAATCAGGAAGACGACAAATTTACGAAAGCTATGACAAGAACTGAAGAGCTATAACGAGAACCGAACACCTGTAACGAGAACCGAACACCTGTGACGGTATAAACGTCGATACACAAAATTTGCGGATTATAGTCAAACAGGTGTGGGGGTGATCATCTGTTAACGGGAGGAACGAGAGAGAGAGAGAGAGAGAGAAAAATCATATGCCATGACTTGTGTGATCTGTGGGGAGGAGAGGGAGGAGGTGAGGGGTGAGAGGGGTGAGGGGAGGGGTGAGAGAGGAGAGGAGGGAGGGGTGAGGGAGGGGGTGAGGGTGAGGAGGAAGGGAAGGAGGAAAACACGTGTACAGAATGTAAACAAAACACCTGTAAGCTAGATAATGTATATATGCTGGTTTCAACAACTGCGTTCTGGGGGTCGAACACATGTACAGGGTGTGTGTGTGTGAGAGAGAGAGAGAGTATGGCTCACTTCTTATTCATTCTCTCCATATTCTTTTCCTCCTCATTCTCTTCTTCTATTCTTCCTCACCTCCTTCTCAATAATCATCTCCTCCTCCACCTCCTCCTTCTTCCCCTCCTCCAGTATCTCCCTAACCTCTTACCCTTGCCATCTGCCTTCTTTATGCGCACTTCCATAAGACTCCCACCCCCAAGAGAGGGAGGGTTAGGGGTGAAGAGGAGTTTACAGGGGTCAACCAACCTGCTTCAAAGAGGGGGAGACACACACACACACACGCACCTGTATGTTGTGTGTGTGTGTGTATGTGTGTGTGTGTTTGGTGGTAGTGGTGGTGATGATAGTTGTAGTATTGGTGGTGGTGGTGGTGGTGGTGGTAGTGGTGGTGGTGAATGGTGAGGTAGTAGTATTGATGGTGGTGGTGATGGTAGTTGTAGTATTGATGGTGGTGGTGATGGTAGTGTAGTAGTGAGTGAAATAGTGATGGTGTTGTTGTATTGAGTGGTGTAGTGATGGTGGTGGTGATGGTAGTTGTTGTATTGATGGTGGTGGTGATGGTAGTTGTAGTATTGATGGTGGTAAGGTAATAGTGGTGGTGGTAGTGGTAAGGGTGGTGGTGGTGTTCGTAGTAATGGAAGGAGTGGTGATGGTAGTAGTGGTGGTGGTGGTAGTAGTAGTAGTAGTAGTAGTAACATCGCGAGGTCCACAAATAGGGTACCACCCAAACACCAGCAAGTCCTTCCTCATAGTGAAGCCAGAACATTATGAACGGGCATTGGAGATTTTTGGCGGAAGTGAGGTCAAAATAACTAAGGACGGCCAAAGACATCTAGGCGCAGTAATTGGCACTACGGACTTCAAGACCGAGTACGTAGCGGGAAAGGTGAATGAGTGGGTTAGTGAAATCCAAGCTCTGTCTGAGATTGCTAACACAGAGCCACATGCGGCCTTTGCTGCATTCACCCATGGAGTCAAGCATCGTTGGAACTACCTGATGCGTACTATCCCTGAAATCGGACTCCTCCTCCACCCTCTGGAAGAAGCTATCAGTGTCAAGTTCATTCCCAAATTAGTGAAACACCCTGACTTAACCCCAGCAGAAAGAGCACTTGCACTTCCACCAAGACTGGGAGGGATGGGACTAACAAATCCAGAGGAGATTGCTGCCACTGAACATCAAAATTCACTAAAGCTCACGGCAGCCCTCACGGACCACATAATAGCCCAGAATGCAACAGAGGAAGTGGATATCAGCGAAGTAAATAAGATTCGTAGGTCCATTACGACAGATCGACAGCACTGCCAAAATGATATGTTGCAGCAACTATTGCTGCAGGTTCCAGAAAATTTGAAAAAAAGTAGCTATAGCGCAGGAGGTGGGCGCCTCGAACTGGTTAACTACGTTACCGATAAGGGCAAATGGTTTCAGTCTTAATAAACAAGAATTTACAGATGCCATTGCTCTAAGGTACGGTTGGCCAGTAGAAGGTTTGCCCTCCAATGCGTGTGGCTCTATGATGGCGATCACGCCATGGTCTGCAAGAGGGGGCTTATATGCATGAGGCATGACGAGATAAGGGATCTCACAGCAAATATGTTGAAGGAAATCTGCCGGGACGTCATGGTAGAACCGACCTCTTCCATTGGATGGCGAGATCTTCCAACACAGGACTTCAAACACATCTAACGAAGCCTCGTGTGGACGTCAGTGCTCGAGGATTCTGGACGCGGGGACAGCGAGCTTTCTTCGACATCAGGATTTTGATCCCATGGCCGCATGTCACCGTAACCTAGCTCTCGATGCTGCACATAGGAGAACAGAACGACAAGAAAAGGGCATATGGGGAGAGAATTCAAAACGTTGATCAAGGCAGCTTCACTCCTCTAGTGTTCACAACCTCTGGTGGGGGCCCAAGTGCAAGATGTTTCTACGCCAGACTTGCGGAGTTGATCTCCGAACAGAAGCAGCAGCCCAGAAGTTATGTTACAGCCTGGATGAGATGTCGACTGTCTTTTCTCTCCTTCGGTCGGCTTTTGCTCTGCCTCAGGGGAACGAGAGCTTCTGCCCCTACTCGACAACTGCTGCAGATATCGACTATGAGGCTACAGTCACTGAATGCCGCATAGATCTGCGGCTCAACTAGTTTAAAACAGATAGGATAGCTTCTATGTATTAGGATATTTAATATTAAGGTAAATAAATGGTGGCGAAGGTGTGGCTAGTGGGGAGGCTGGAGGCCACGTAAAAAAAAAAAAAAGTAGTAGTAGTAGTAGTAGTGGTGGTGGTGGTGGTGGTGGTGGTGGTGGTGATGTCAGAGGTAAATAGTGGTAGTGGTGGTGGTGATAGTGGTAGTAATGGTGTTAGTGGTGATGTAACCCTTAACACACTTTATCCCTGACTTGTTAATTCTGTTATCATGTTAGTTGATGCACACTTAACACGCACCCTGCTCCTTAACTCTTAATTGTTCACTTAGCACAATTCCTTCATCTTGTCCTTGCTTACTTGCTTCCCTTGTTTATTTAGCTTTATTTAGTCTTGTTTATCTCCTCATTTATTCTTGTCCATTTCTCTTGTTTTTCCTTTTGTGAATGTTTTTGTTTACCTTTTCATTATTCTTGTTCGCCTTTTTTATAGTCTTTGATTTGCTTCCATACTTATATTTTTTTGTGTTTATTCTCTGTTTTTTTTAATTCTTATTCTATAAACATTCTCCACTTTCTCTTCCTCCTCCTCCTCCTCTTCTTCCTCTTCTTCCTCCTCCCTTTTCTCTCCTCATTACCTGTACCGCCTGAGGATATTGACCTCAGATGACCTCTCTCATCCCTTCTCTCCCTCTCTCATTCCCCCTCTCTCTCTCATCTCACCTCTCTCTCTCCCCTCTTTCCTCTCACTTCCTTATCTCTCCCACCTCCAGCCTCTTTTCTCATCCTTTCATTTCCATTCCTCCTCCTCTCTCAATTCCTCTCCCAACTATCTCCTCAACCTCTTTCATTCCTCCCTTCCCCCTCCCTCCCACCCCCTCCCATACCTCTCACGGAACTCTCCCACAGTTTCAGTGGAGGTCGTGTGATACTGTGACCTCCTGTGTGTGTGTGTGTGTGTGTGTGTGTGTGTTGTTACAGGTACCATTGTTGTATTTTTACTGAGATGCATAAATACAACTTTATGCCCTTGCTTTGTACTTATCATTTTTTTTTATGGTTTTAACCCTCTCGTCACCCTTCTTCTTCCATCCTCATCCTCCTCTGTCCTTCTTTCCTTCCTTACTCCTCTCTCTCCCTTCCCCTTCTTCCTCGTTCCCTCTCCTTTCCCCTCCTCTTTCCATTTCGCTACCTAAAATGATCAAAAGATCTCTCTCTCTCTCTCTCTCTCTCTCTCTCTCTCTCTCTCTCTCTCTTCTATGACGTATTTTATCTCCCCATCTATTACACCTCCCTCCCCCACCCCCATCTAGAAG
This sequence comes from Homarus americanus, assembly GCF_018991925.1. NCBI lineage: Eukaryota > Metazoa > Arthropoda > Malacostraca > Decapoda > Nephropidae > Homarus > Homarus americanus. Next base: position 487,294 of record NW_024743834.1, on the reverse strand, counting down.
TAATTACTCCTTCTCTCCCTCCTTCCCTGCCTCCCTCGTTCCTTTCCCTGTCTGCCTGCCTCCTTCCTTCCCTCACTCCCTTCTTCCCTCTCTGCTGGCCCCCTCACCACCTCACCTTCCTCACCTTCCCTACTCTAAGACGCAATGTTCCCTAAGACGTCAACTACCTCCTTACACACAGGGTTTACCAGTCACCTAGGTAGTTCCAGTTCCCTACAGACGCTACAGTTTACACTGCCTCTACACGTAAGGTTTTTCTCTCTTTCTAATTACTGTAGATATATAGTTAAATGCCTCTATCTCACCTGGCCAGTCTGATTAACATTAACAATAACTACTGGAAAATATTTAGCATAATTACAGGTATAGGTGTAATTAATTATAGAACACAGGTACAAAACTCATTAGCAAATACAGGTACAGCAATTCCCATAAGGTGATATTATCGTTAGTGTGGTTCCTTAACTATGATCATTCTAACACCATTTACCTGTACTAGACCACACCTGCCTAGAGTATATACGAACTAACACTCACTTAGTATGCATGTAGCGAAGTTGGGGGGGTTGAGGGCAGGGTGAGGGGGTAAAGGAAAGGGAGGGGAGGAGAGGAGGGGAGGTGAAGAAGAGAGGGATGGGGAGAGGGAAAGGGTGGGGAACGGAAGGGAAGTGAGAAGGGAAGGTTAGGGGAGGGGAGGGGTATGAAGGAGAGAGAGAGAGAGAGAGGAGATGGTGGTAGAGGGGGAAAAGGGAAGAGGAGGGGAGGTGAAGGGAAAGGGGAGGGAGTAGAGGGAGGGGGGTTCATGTTAGAGTAAGAGACAACGCCCATTTGCCAGGTGGTCTCAGGTATTTAATATGAATCTTTTTCTCATTACGGGAAAACTGAGCTATTTCCTGTTGACGTCTCACCTTCCTGCACCTGCTGCTACTACTTCAGGTGCTCTATACTAAGGCTTATTATTATGTCTTTTATTTTCGTATTCCATCCTGTTCAGTACCTCTATGATAGGCTCAGCTCTCTGTTATTAGTCCTTACTGCTGGCGGCCTATACTGCTACTACCACCATTACCATCATACTTCACTTCCTACTAACGACTTACTACCACCACTACACCTCCTCCTCCTACACCTCCTCCTACACCTCCTCCTCCTCCTCCTCCTCCTACAGCTCCTACTCCTACAGGTTCTCCTATTACAGCTCCTACTCCTTGACATATCCTACTCCTTGACATATCCTACTCCTTGACATATCCTACTCCTTGACATATCCTACTCCTTGACATATCCTACTCCTTGACATATCCTACCTCTTGACATATCCTACTCTTTCCTACAAATTCTCCATTTTCACACTTATACTCCCGCATCTCAAATATTTTGAATACGAAATTCCTTGCGACAGCGCGTCTTCGTCAGTGTCAAGCTGTCATCACTTGTCACAACCTGGGTCTCGATTTTCAAAGGTTTGTATGTTAAATTTTTACCCCTTAAACGTGAGATGTTCAGATGCAACTAACTGCTTCACTGGAAACTACAATACAGAGGACGACCAAAATGATGTAGTATTTTCACAAGGACTGTACTGTAATGCTGTAATAGTGCATGTTGTCCTGTACCCAGTGTTACAGTCGATCAGTAAGGGGACTGTTTTGTGGGTGGGGAGGTAGCTTTTGTGCGAGAAAAGTTTATGATATATGAAACTTAAGATCATTATGAAACTAAGCAAGTGGACATCAGGAAGGAAAAAAAAACTGTGTTTACTGTCAGGAATCAAGTTCAAAATCTGCTTCAGTCTTACCTTCACCAATGACTTAATTAATACCTGCAACTCATTTGTAATCAGGTAACGGCGTTATGGTAAGGCTTCTATTTAGTGTTGTTGACGTGAGGCTCATACAGACAACCTGCTGGCCGTATTAATCCCCCTCAGCGCCCCCCTCAGCGCCCCCTTAACGCTTTGTGCGAAGGTGAGGTAATATATAATTTATCCTCCTCCTCCCCCACCCCCTCGTGCTTTTCTGATAATACAACATTTCATGAGTGTACGCATGAATGGTAACACAACTTGTCTCCTGTTCTATAGGTCGTTGGTTCGAACCCTGGCACTCCTACTCCACCCTGGTTGGGTAGTGAAGACATTCGAGTGCAATGTCGATCACTACACGTAGACCCTAATAAACAGGCATTACCTTTGGGAAGCACTTTCACCCTCTCATTAACACAACCATCATCATCACCACATCTCTCTCATCACCACTATTACCTTCACAATCATTGCCATCACCACCAGCGTCATCACCACCAGCGTCATCACCACCAGCGTCATCACCACCAGCGTCATCACCACCATCGTCATCACCACCATCACCTCACCATACGCTGTTACTTTATAATCTAGTAACACAATGGCGGCGGCGGCAGCAGCAGCAGCAGCTATAATTCGGACACAAAACACAGACAGTTACCCTCGAAGCAACTGTTCTACTTAACAATGAATGAGGAATTAATTTATTTTAAGTTTTTGCTTCGTCTTCAAAGTTACCAACTCAGGGGAGAAGAAATTATTATCTTCCCCCAAGTAACTGTATGAGAGTGAATTTAAAGGTCCATTTAAAACGTGAAAACTGCAAAAATTCTTAAAAGGTTTTCTCGACTTCAACCCTTTTAATGACGTAATAAACAATCCCCTCGACCTCTGGTTAATTCAAATAAAGAAAAAACTTTGTAATCTGTCCTATCATAACCTCAGCTTACCATCACCATCTCTGTTATTATATTAAGTAACATTAAGTTCATCGTCTGATCTGCGGAGTTTATCATCTCTTGACAGTCATCTTTATACACTAGCAGTAATCTGAATGGCTCCTCCACTAATACAGGGGAACACACTGACTGGCTCTACTCTTATGACTATGTCTCGAGGGAAGGGTTTTAGAGTCCTGGCTTCAGTGTCTGGTACATCGTGGCTTGAAAATGGGAAGCCCAACCCTGTTTCCATAAGGTTGTTTTGGTATCCCTGTCCACAATAAGATCCTAATCCTTTTCTGTGTTTTGACTATCTCCTTTCTGTCCTCCCACTCCTCGTCCTCTTCCTCGACCTTTTCTTACTGCTCCTCCTTCTCCTCCTTGAGATTCCGGAAGCCCAAAACTATTTCATAAACACCTGTGATGAAGCCCCTCCCCCCCCCCTCCCTGGAATCCTCTAAAAAGCAAGGTTGGGTCATGAAAGTTGTATGTCAGTCAGTGTAGGTCGGGGAGGAGGGAGAGCGCGGGAGTCAGTCAATTAGTAATGGGAGCATCAAGCGTCATTGTGGCGGAGCTGATCGTACAATCATAATGTCTCTGACGGAAGTTTTGAATGTTTTAAAAGGTTCGCTGGGTCCCCCCCTCACTCTATAAAAGTATGATATGAATAAAATACATCTCCCGAAACCAAAACTTAACCGCATAATGGGAAAGGTTTAATTATTCCCTCTTTTTTTTTAGTGGCAGCGGCATCAGTGATTTTCCCCAGCCAGATGAATAAGTGAGAAGTGTCTTGTTTAAAGGTTTAGGTGGGTCGTGTGTCTGGCAGCCTCGGAAGCCAGGGAGAGGATGCCGCCACACACACACACACACACACACACACGCACGGGTCCTCAATGATATCTGATAAAAAAAAATGGCAAAGTTCAGGTTCTCAAAAGATTCATGTGTGATTTTGTTTTAACCAAACGAGTGATTTGATTACCTTTGTAACGAGATCATTTACGATACAAAATGGATTATCAAAGACTGGTACATAGCATCTTCTCTCTCCTCCTCCTCCTCTCACCGTCTCTCCTCCTCTTCTCACCGGATCCCTCCTCCTGGTCCTTCCTTCTCCTCCTCTCACCGCACCTCCTCCTCCCACCGTCCCTCCTCCTCCCACCGTCCTCTCCTCCTCCTCCCACCGTCCTTCCTTCTTCTCCTCTCACCGTCCCTCCTCCTCCCACCGTCCCTCCTCTCCCACCGTCCTCCTCCTCCCACCGTCCCCTCCTCCTCCCACCGTCCCTCCTCCTCCCACCGCCCCTCTTCCTCCTCCTCCCACCGTCCTTCCTCCTCCTCTCACCGTCCCTTCTCCTCCTCCTTTACCGATAATGAGAAAACTAATCTGATTGGTTCACTTTAGAGACAACACAAGATGAATTATTGAAGCTCAGCGCGTTAATATCACATCCCGAGTTGTGGTGAGGAAGCATCTGATTCTCTCCCTGAACTACGATAAAAAATAGATGGATTCTTAATACGACAGATAATTTTTTTTCTTTAATTGCTGTTTTTATAGAGTAACTTAATTATTCATTTAACGTACGACACAAATGAAATCCTCGCAATGACATCAAAACCCCATCTGGTCTGCTGAAGATTTGTACTTATTTATTCGTTAGTCATCAATTAAAAAAAAAACTTTACCGATCAAAACGTTGAAGGAATAAAAGCACAAAAATGAACGTATGTAACTTTGAAAATCTATCTATATCGCAACTAACATAAAAAGATGAATTCCGAAAAAAACCCTAATTCAGGTTAAAAGAAATGATACTCTGTACTATCGTGGACAAAAGTTCGCTTCCTGTAGTGAACCTGAGACACGGGAATGAGTCTCCGAACTGACTTACCCTGATTGTTATCTGGTGCGGGTGTGCTGTGCGGGTCGATACTGCTTCAGTTTGGGAAGGAGCGAACTTTTGTCCACGATAGTACCTAAAATTTTGACAATTTGGTTCATATATTAAAATGCTTTTATCAATGTATTAGTCTGATCTATATTTCTCACAAAACACTTTAGAGATTAACATAGACTGTCAACGTGGGTGATGACCAAAAAAACATTAAATGTGTGAAATTATCTCCACCTAAAGCGATTCATTTTGACAATTCATCAGCCGTAATGTTCTTTTTCTTTTTATTCAATTTCAGATGAGAAGATCAATTATATATCAGTGATTCTAGACAATGCTTAACAATGGCTTGGTGTAAGATGGACCATAGCGACTATGTTGATAATAAACAAAATAAGTTGACATCTGACCTCTGACCCCTGAAATCTGATCCCTGCCCTGAACTTGACGCTAGACTTCTGGCCCTCGACCTCTGACCCCTGATCCTGACACCTGGCCTCTGACCCTGACCTCTGACCTCTAACCCTTAATGCCTGACCCCTGACTCCTTTAAGGTAGTAATAGATCTAAATTAAGGGGACAGATGTGTGCTCATAGGTGCTCCTGTCCTCCCAATCGTCACACAAAGGCCACCTCAGTAGTCTCTACCTACCCCTTCGCCGGCAAGTGTTGCCAGCGATGGGGGGGGTCGACGTAAACGCCCCAGAAGAGGTGTCCCCTCTCTCATGGATACAGACATTTCTAATACAGATAGTCATACTGCATCCCACACCCTGCAAGAGTCAGACCTCAGTGATAGTGACAGTACCAGTAATGTTTCTATAGGAAACACTTGCCGGAGTGGCAACACCAATGCCAAGGGCAGCGAGCTTCCCCTCACCACCCGCTCCTCTGCCAACCAACCAAGTAAGCTGAATCTGCACTTCCCCAAGTATTCACTGAAAATCCCCGAGGAACGGTTTAATTGGACAACAAAGTATTGGAGACAACACGGTCTCAGCGTTAAATTCCGAAAAGGCAAGAACCGTAATTTTATCAAGTGTCAACACACCTGAGGTCTATGAAACACTTAGTACTGTTGGATTTGACGGGGTTGTCCTCGTGCCTCCTCCTGCTGACGCAGCAGAATGTTACCACATCCTAGTTAAACAATTCCCCCTATACGCTGAAGTCGAAGATGCTCGTAACTTTAATCCACGTATACTCAGTATACATCGACACTACCGAGGGAAGACCCCACAAGCAGCTGTCATAGTTAAGTGGAAGGGGAGGGAGTGCCCAATCACTGTTGAGGCCCACCCAGTCCTCCCTCCACTGTATGCAGAACCCTATCACCCCGAGCCTGCTTTTTGTGTCATCTGCTCCTATTGGGGAGACACCTTCACCACCTGCTGCCGACGTGATCATCCTAGATGTCGCTTCTGTTCACGTAACTATCACTACTCCGTCTGTCCCCAGAAAATTAAAGACCACCTCAATGGGGGTGGTGTGGGCTATGTTATTGACCCCAGGTGTTGAGGTGTTGTAATTGTGGTGGCTGGCACAATGCTGACTCACGGTAATGCCCCAAATGTCTGCCTGTCCCAGAAAAAAAGACTCCCCGAAGGCTGCGTCAACCTCAACACCACCCCCCCCCAGCCTACCGGGCCGCATCCCTCTGCGTTCCCCCCTCTGGCAATGCCTTCTTCAACAACACCTGGCCCTGCCTGGCCTCACCTGGCTGCAACACAGCAGTCCCGGCCTTTTCCTAACTCAACTACTACTGAGCCTCCTCCCCGTCTCTACTCAGACGCTGTCAGGACTTGTGCCCCCCCCCCCCACCCACAACCCCCCCTCCGGTGACACGACACAGATCATATCCCTCTTCCACGAATTTACCAACCGTATTGAAAGACTCTTTGATACACTCTGTACTGCCATCTCCAACCTACACAGACTACCCCTGCCTCCAGCTCCTACCCAGTCACCCCCCTCTTCCCAGTTTGACACAAGCTGGTAGTCCCCCCTGTGTGCCCCTCTTGCTCACGGCCTACTCCACCGCCGCCTGGCATCACTGCTGGCGTGGCACCTACCGAGCCTGCCCCGGTGTGCCCTGCTGCCCCCGTCCACCCACCGCAACCTGAGCCTGCTCATGGACCCGAGGACACCACCCCAGGCTCCTCATCCCCCACCGGCATGCCGACACCTGGGGCCCATCCACTCCAGTTCTCCACATCAATTGACCACCATGAGGACAAGCTAGTGGACTATGTATCTACGCCAAGAAGGATGTCCCCTACCAACCTCGCGACGTCCCCCTTGAAGCCGACACTACCGACGTACACACCATCACAATCACACTAAAAGGTATGTCCCTCAATATTGTCAATGCCTATGGCCTGGCACTTGACATTATTAGGGACCTGCCACACTTTGCCATAAACAGATAAATTGTACCGGGAATTTTCTCCCCACACACTCATCATTTTGTCACTTTATGTAACTTGCTGACAAAACCCATGACTCTTCAGGCTTTTATGTCCCTAATGCATGAGTCATAAAGGCAAGCATGAACTCCGCATGCTTCCCAGATGGGCGCTGTAAACGCTTCTGCGCTTCACCTTGCACAGGATGGAAGGGGGTGCCCAATAAACTAGCCCCCTCGGGGGCAATCTAAAAAAAAATCTAAATCTAAAATAAGATATAAAAAAAGTCAATATAGAGTAGCTATATATTCACTATAAAATATATAGTAATATACCGTTGGCCAAGAAAGAATCTGGAAATTTTACATCAGAAATATGACCAAAATGAGATCGTGAAGATAATTAAGATAGCATTATGATTAGCAGCTGTTGAGACTAATAATTTATTTACTCCCAAAGAGGGGTTTCTTCTCTTCCACTCATTTCCCACTTATCTCTCACCTTCCTCCCACTCACCTCCCACTCACTTCATCCTCACCTTGTAGCAATGTCATGAGTGTTTCCCGCCTGAGGGTTCGAGCCAACAGCAGGGACCTGTGAGGGTGAATGAATGCCTTAGGCTGGACCAATAAGAAAATCTGTGAGATGTGACGTCATGAAGAGGTATTGTCCCTTGTGGGCGACACAGTTTGAAACAGTGAGTCTGTTTTTGGAGAGAGTTAAGTGTGGGCGCGTGTGGGTGTCATCTCATATGGTGGGGTATAATGTGAGTACCTTTTAGTTTTATCCATTTCACGAAATGTATTGTGATTCCTCTGACACCTGGCTAACTAGCTAGGAAGCTAGGATACTATTTTGAAGTGTAACTGTTCAATTTGAGTAGCAGATTAATAAACAAAGAACAGTTATGATTAGTTCTCAATTCCCTTGTGTTGAATGAAACATTGCCATGCATGTCTTTGGTATTATGGTAAGTCCTAAATAATAGCTATTTCATATTTTCCCTCTGTTAAGTGATGTATCTTAGTTCCCAGCTATCCACCTCCCCAGTCTCCCCTTGGTGTGAGAGCCAACTGTAGGCCTCCACCACTGACCATAACCTCCTTCCCCCCACTCACACCCTCCCCTCAAACAAGTCTCTCCCTCTCCCTCTCTCCTAGTCTTCCTCCACCCCTAACCTTTTTCCTTGAAAGAGTTGTTCTCAACCGGCTCATGTTTCAAGTCAAAGACAAACTGGCCCCTAATCTGTTCGGGTTCATGCCCGGGTGTAGCACACAGACATGCTTTGCAGAATATCTTGTTCACTCAAAAGATAAGACACAAACAGCCTTCATAGACCTTAAATCAGCCTTTGATGTAGCTAATAGAGACATTATACTTGAGCAACTAGCTAATTTTGGCATCCAAGGTAACCTCCTGACATGGATAAAGGGTTATCTGTCCAACAGGTATGCCAGTGTTCTGTTTAGGGGAGTCAGAAGTGCCAGAATGAGATCATTTGAGCTTGGCACGCCTCAGGGAGGAGTGTTAAGTCCTATGCTCTTTAATATACTGATGCACAAACTTATTTCTGACATTCCAGTTCAGCCAAACGAGGCTGTAATATGCTATGCTGATGATGTCTGCATTATGACACAGACCAAGCTCAGGCTCCAAGCCTTGCTGGATGTAATTTCTCGGAGGACTGTGAAAAGTGGTCTCATAATATCTGTTGACAAGACGAGGGTCCTCAATCCTCATCCTGCTAACCCTCTGCCTCTTGACTTTAACATTAACAGCGTGCCCTTGGAACTATGTAGCTCCTATAAATATCTTGGAATTTGTGTGAATGATGCGAACTTTGTCGGCAACCTGCGTGCCAAACTAATGCAGCGCATTAAACCCCTCAGAACCCTTGTTGGCAAGGGCTATGGAATTAACATCACCTATGCTCGTACTTTCTATCTTCACTTCATTCGTTCTGTAGTTGACTATCATGCTCTCCATCTTGTGACTATTCCGCCTAAACAACTCAACAGCCTTGGGGTAGTGCAAAATGAAGCCATGGGCATCATTCTAGGATGCCCAAAATCAACCAGAATTGTAAACACGAGGAAAGAGCTTGGGCTGCCTTCTCTATCTGAGAGGATAGCTCTACTTAATACCATGTTTTGTGTCAAAGTTTTGAAGAACAATGGTCCCCAAACTACAGCTCAAACTGAGTTGATGTTCTATCTAAGTAATCCCGACCATCTCGCTAAACTTCCACAAAAGACTCGCTTTGGGGCGTGGCTTCATAAAAGTGTTGCAAATCTTTTGAAACTGAATGTCCCAATCACCCCACCCATTAATGCCATTCCTCCTTGGCTGGATATATCAGTTCCTATTAATTACACTCCTGTTGGTAGTAAGCAAATGTTAAACACCGATGTGATGAGATGTGTCACACTAGAAACTATTAACAGACACATAGAGAGTATTAAATCAAGTGAATGTTATGCTTTTACTGGTGGTTCTGTGCAGACAAACACAGGTAGAACAGGCTGTGCAATTGTAATATATAAAGAAAAAGAGATGATAGTGTCAAACAAACAAAGGCTGAACAACTGGGTCAGCACAACACAAACTGAACTAACTGGAATCTACTTAGCCACAGACTACCTCAAAGAAAATGGAGGTGGGGTGATATTCTGTGACTCTCAAAGTGCTTTGAAATCAATGAACAGCCCGTCAGGTTCTATGTCTAAAGTTGTATGTGATATTAAAAGAAATGTGATAACTGCCAATGAGAACAACTCTCGTATCGAATTTGTGTGGATTCCGTCCCATGTTGGAATTAGGTATCATGACCGTGCTGATAGACTCGCCAATGAGGCATGTAAGAAAATGTGGACCGTGACCTTGGCCTGTCCAATGCTGTACTTAAAAACATTCAAGTCAGAATCATGAACTCTGATCTAGAAGAACTGAGAAATGCAGAGAGACCTGGCAGTTGTAGCATTAGTAAATATGACAAATTTTGTGACGAGAGGTACCGGTATGGCCAGCATAAGGACAGAACCAGACAATGTGATGTAGTCGTGGCCAGAATTAGGCTAGGATACAGACACATCTGGCAAGTTAGTAACGCTGTACCCATACCGGAACACTCAGCATGTAAACTTTGTGATAAACCTTTAAAGCATACACTTGAACACTATATTATTGAATGTGACACTGTCAAAGACTTCAGGCCACCTGGCTTATTGTATCATGAACTTTGTAATTACTATATTGAATCGGGGGTGCTTGGGGAAATTCTTGCTGTTTATCCCAAATTTGCTAGCCCACACTGATTAGTCTTCAATTAGAATATGACGTCCAATGTATATGAACCACTGTCTTGCATGGCAGCGAACAGTGACATCACCCACATGACTCTGACCTATATATATATATATATATATATATATATATATATATATATATATATATATATATATATATATATATATATATATATATATATATATATATCTTGATAAATCTTGATAAAATCACATATTTATATATATATTAATGAATATGATGTATTTCTTTGTGAATGATTTTTTTTTTATTGGGCACCCCCCTACATCCTTGTGTAAGGTGAAGCGCAGAAGCGTTTACAGCGCCCAACAGGGAAGCATGCTAAGTTCATGCTTGCCTTTATATGTCTCATGAGTTAAGGGCGTAGAAGCCTGAAGAGTCAAGTAGAAGCCTGAAGAGTCAATGGTTTATGTCTAAGCAAGTTATTGAAAGCTCCAACAACTTGTCCCTGAATACGAATTCGCAACTTTCGATTTACAGCAGGTACCTACTTTACTGCTAGGTGAACAGGGACCAAGGGAGGCTGGGAAGTGTGTCCGAACAACTTTCCACCGGCCCGGGAATCGAACCCGTGACATCTTGCTTGCGAGGCAAGAGCGGTACCGTTCTACCAACCGGCGCCCCCTTTGTGTATGAACCTCTGTCCTGCGTGGCAGAGAGAAGCGATACCACCTTCAGTGTCAAGACCTGACTGAATTACTCAGAATAGGCAAACTGTACTCCAAGCTTTGTCAATAAATTTGTTAAACTAAAAAAATTCATCCCACTGTTTTATGAGTATAACGAACAGAGAAGAAAAGATAATTGGATAATAAAGTAAGAGTAAAAGTACGTAAAATAAATAATAAAAGAGTAAACAAATAAATAGAAAAAATAGAAAAGGAATATTACATTTTTTATTATTAAAATTGTTACAACCTCACCCTCACCTCACCCTCACCCTCACCTCACCCTCACCCTCACCCCACCCTCACCTCACCCTCACAATTCTGAGACATCCATAGAACGGTTCTAATCTATTGGGACACTTACAGAAGATGGTTGGTGTCCTTGGAGAGTCTGTAGAACGTGCTTGGTGTTCTTGGGACACGACCATCCTGCCTTATAAGGATGAAGGAATGCCGTTCATTCTTAAGCTTTGTCATGCATGCTGAACGTGGTGGTGAAGCAAATAATACTGACTAAAGTTGTTTCTCTCTCTCTCTCTCTCTCTCTCTCTCTCTCTCTCTCTCTCATTTTCTCTTTTTTCTTTCTTTCTTTCTTTCTTTCTCTCTCTGTCTTTTTATCTCTATTATTTTCTCTCGCCAATTATTTACCAATACTTAACAGTTCCTTAGCAACATTACTATAGTGACACGTGGATACTAGTAACACCCACAACGTCCCTAGCAACACCCATAGTGTCCCTAGCAACACTCACAGCGTTCCTAGCTACACCCACAGCATCCCTAGTAACACCCGCAGTGATCCTAGCAACACCCACAGCGCCCCTAGCAACACCTATAATGTCTCTAGCAACACCCACAGCATCCCTAATAACACCCGCAGTGATCCTAGCAACACCCACAGAGTCCCTAGCAACACCCATAGCGCCCCTAGCAACACTCACAGCGTTCCTAGCTACACCCACAGTGACCCTAGCAACACCCACAGCGTCCATAGCAACACCTACAGCGTCCCTAGCAACACCCACAGCGTCCCTAGCTACACCCAAAGCATCCCTAGCAATGCAGCCATAGCGCCCTAGCAACACCCACAGCGACCTTAGCAACAACACCCAGCGTCCCTAGCAACACCTACAGTATTCCTAGCAACACCTACATCGTCCCTAGCAACACCCATAGAGTCCCTAGCAACACCTACAGTATCCCCTAGCAACACCCTACAGCGTCCATAGCAACACCCATAGCGCCCCCAGTAACACCTACAGTATCCCCTAGCAACACCCACAGCTCCCTAGCAACATGCCCCACAGCATCCCTAGCACACCTATAGCGTCCATAGCAACACCCACAGCGCCCCTAGCAACACCTACAGCATCACCTAGCAACACCCACCCATAGAGTCCTAGCAACACCCATAGAGTCCCTAGCAACACTACAGTCCCTATAACACCCATAGAGTCCCTAGCAACACCTACAGTATCCCTAGCAACACCTACAGCATTCCTAGCAACACCCCACAGCGTCCATAGCAACACCCATAGCGGCCCCTAGCAACACCCACAGTATCCCTAGCAACACCCACAGCGTCCCTAGCTACACCTAAAGCATCCCTAGCAACAGCCATAGCGCCCCTAGCAACACCCACAGCGACCTTAGCAACAACACCCACAGCGTCCCTAGCAACACCTACAGTATCCCTAGCAACACCTACAGCGTCCCTAGCAACACCCATAGAGTCCCTAGCAACACCTACAGTATCCCTAGCAACACCTACAGCGTCCATAGCAACACCCATAGCGCCCCTAGCAACACCTACAGCATCACCTAGCAACACCCACACAGCAGGACAGTGGGTCTGGTCGGTCGCTACATAATTCACTAGGAAGGTGACAGAGATCTCCCTGACCCGGCTCGGTTAGGTTAGGTTAGGTTAGGTTAGGTTAGGTTAGGTTAGGTTAGGTTGCCCTGGCCATATAAGACTCATCTGGCCATATAAGACTCATCTGACCATAGAAGACTCATCTGGCCATATAAGACTCATTTGGCCATATAAGACTCGCCTGGCCATATAGGACTCATTTGGCCATGTAAGACTCACCTGGCCATATACGACTCACGTGGTCATATAAGACTCACCTAGCCATATGATACTCATCTGGTCATATAAGACTCACCTGGCCATATTAGACTCACCTGGCCATATATGATTCACCTGGCCATATAAGACTCACCTGGTAACTTGACAACAAACATATTATAAAAAGGTAAATGAAGAAATACCGTTCTGACACACCTTAATGGCGGAGGTAAAGGGTTCAGGTGATGTTAACAACACACACACATACACACACACACACACACACACCTGGCTGGCTGTGGAGGTCAGCTTTATATAGATCTAGTCAAAACAATGGCCAGGGCGGGTCCACTCCCAGGCGGATTTTCCCCTAATCAATTTTGTATTTCATCTAGGCTGTAGAGGTGGGGGAGGGGGGGAGAAATGGGTGGGAGGGCAGGGAAGAGTCTGTGGTAGGGAGAACTTGTACTGGAGGCTCAGGGTGAGGAGATGATAGAGTTTGAGGAAAATTAGTAAATGGTGGGGTAAAATTTGAAGGTTTGTGGGGTAAAATTTGTGATTGGTGGGGAAAAATTTGATGGGGGTGGTGGGGAAATATTCGTGGGTGGGTGGGTGGGGAAAATTGGAGAAAGGTGGGGGAATTAGAGGATAGTGAGGGAAGAATCTTGAAGTTAAAGAAATGCGAGAAAACTGGAAGGTGGCAGGAAAAGTGACCTAGGGAGAGAGAGCATGAATGGGGGGTGGGGCGGGGAGGGGGAAGAGGTTGGATGGTAAGAAAACAAAAGTGAGAGGCGGTGAAGAGGAACAACCAGGTGCTGAGAGAAACAAGGATGACTAGGTAGGTATTGGTCACTGGCTTCGTCTGATCGAACTTAAAAAAAAAAAAAAAAAACACACTCATGGGTAAAAACATCCATCAGTAAAATCAGGAAGAACACACACTGGCCTGATTAAATACTACAAAAAAGTTAAAAAAAAAAAAGTAGATCCTCGCTACATAATTTACCTAGACACTGGGCAGACTGTAGCGGCTCTTACGGATATGTGTTCTACTTCTCTACGACCTCACCTGTACCTGGCTGAAGTGGACGGACACCTTAATTGATGCATACAGGTAGTTATGAAAGTTCTGAATTTGGTGCCTCTACCCTCACCTCTCTTCTTCAACCTCTACCCTCCCCCTTCTATCCTCCCTCCTCTATCCTCTCCCCTCTATCCTCTATCCTCTCCTTTCTCCTCCCTCCCCACTTGCAATATTCACCGAGATGACTCTTAATAAGTTGTCTGTGTGAAGAGAGAAGAAGAATGTCACAGGACCAGGCTCAGAGGATCACGTTTGAGACACACTTATGCCCTTACCTTATAAAGACGACCAGTCCACGACGCTCACAACTCCATCTGGCGTCTGTAAGTAAAATTAAAACAGTTATCATGTCACGTCTTTCATCAGTAATTCCGTCTTAATGTTACTTATCCTAATATTCTCATCCCAGATAAGTACAGTAATCCAGTATTTATTTTATCAGTTTTATCATGAGTTATGGTTAAGTAATTATTATGATGTCTTAAGATTCCTGCTGAAAGAAATATTGATAGATGTAATGGATACCCGAGACACCTGGAGTAATTAACACCACCTGAGTTACCTTGACAACCTTGTGTAGTAATGAATTTAGACTCTAATGGGTATTCTTATATTAATTCCTTCATTGATTTATTGTCGTCATTTACTATTGGGAATTACTATCAAAATAAAACACAATTATTAAAGAAATAATAATTCTTCATACGTTGCCATGCAGGTGTCCTTCATTTCTTATAATAGGTATATTTGTGTATATAAAATCAACCAAACATAAACTATACAAACTTTTCCCAAACAATACCAGGTAACTAATTATGGTTCTCGTAAACGTCTACACTCGCACAAGTACGTATCTCACACAAACAAAATCACATCAAGGTTTTTCATTCAGCGGTAACACATAGTATGGACGGGGGAATAAAAAACAGGAATATTTCTATATTTTCAACCCTTCCTGTCTGGAGTCCATAGGCCCATACTGATGTTCAACACGACGACAACATGCAACTGTTATGCTACCCCGTAAAAAACTCAGGTGTCCATGACGTCACATGTCAACAAACGTC
The DNA here is from genome assembly GCF_018991925.1 of Homarus americanus. Lineage (NCBI taxonomy): Eukaryota > Metazoa > Arthropoda > Malacostraca > Decapoda > Nephropidae > Homarus > Homarus americanus. Next base: position 472,026 of record NW_024743834.1, on the reverse strand, counting down.
GGGCGCGGGTGAACCGAAGCATCTGTCAAATATTCATAAACTTGGGAAGTGCTTTTTTTCATTCGACTTTTTTTATCACGAGGGGTGTACATTCTGTAAACTTAAAAATTATTCTATTCTTTTTTTTTTTTTACCAGGACGTAATTGGCAATGCCGGAACGCGTCACTTCCACTGGGGAAATTTTACCTCAGTGTCCCTTTAAGAGGAAAGTAGCGCAGTGTGGTGGACCATGTGTGTGTGTGTGTGTGTGTGTGTGTGTGTCCACCAATGTAGACTTAAGTACACGTTGAAAGGACTTTATGTGGAAAACTGTATTTTCTTGTGAGTTAATCCACACTGAATGTAGATGTCTGTAAATCTTATGTAACTTTTGCAGTCTTTATAAGGACTTACGTAGACTTTATGTCGACTCCATGGGTCTCTTCTCGCTCACTGAGACACTACCAACACACCTTACAATAATAGTGGTGCCAGTGCCAAGCTGTTACCATACTCTGGGTAGTTCTTTGGCTGTACTGACACTCACTCCAGGCTACTCAACTGTCCTCTTACTTCATCATTCATGTTATCACTCACTCAAGGTTCACCTCATGTGCTGAAATAATCAATCATTCCCCAGCATCAATCAGTGGCACTCATTCCCTCTCTCGGTGTGACCTGAGCTCCATCACTGGTACCAATTGGGGTCTTTAGCATCTCTCAATCGTCGGATCTATGAGTGTTTGGGAACTGTGGACTGAATTCTCCCCCCACCCCCCTAAACCCCTCACACAAGTCAGACGTATAGAGATAAAAAAAAACTATAGTTAACATACACGACTTGTTCTCACGTCACACTCAGGTAAACAAAGGTCAGAGGTCAAAATGACGTCATCCGCTTGGGTCAGGCCTGTGGTCAACAAAGCCAAAGTAATTAGGAGCAGTTAGTGGGAGTTGATTGTTATCCCCTTACGGGTCAGCTGGTATTCTAGTCCCTTCATATTTTTTTTACAAACTGTGTCTGTCTGTTTGAAAATCCCTGGCGAGAGGAAGGGTGTGAGAGAGAGCCGTTGTGAGAGTGTGAGTGCGTGAAAGTGAGAGTGTGGGGGGTCTATGTGAAAGTGAGAGTGAGGTCTGTGTGAAAATGAGAGGGTTGGTGTGAAAGTAAGAAACCTAGACCATTCATTTACACTTTTGTTTGTTTACATAAAGTTTCGCGTAATATAGAGAAACATGACTTGAAAAAACTCATCCCTCAAACTCGATAAAAGACCATATCAGTTATGTCAGAAGAGGCAGGTAACACGTTAACTAATCCTGTACCATAAAATAACTAAGCAATTACAAGAAATAAAAAAAAAAATAAATAAAAAAATCCCCGGAATCTATCGCCGGTTGCATTAAATAACACTTAATAGTCATAAAACCTCACCTCACACAATCATCCATATGTTAGGTCAAGAGAGGCGGATTACTGCGCTAAAAACACACATAGTAAACACCGGCACTGAAGCAGGACCTAAGATGACGCATTATTCTTCGTCATTTTAAGTTATTGCTTTTACCTTGTCATTTTACGCTCGGCTGACGTAACCACTTCCAATCCCTCACTTTTAATATTTTCTCTAAATATGATTTTATGATATTTTTTTTACTAAGTATTTATATATAGAAAAAAAATCTCTTTACTCGGAAAACTCAAGATATGATTTTTATGATTTTTTTTCTTCGGAGTTTACTGTTAATATTTTTGTTTATCCTCAATGAAAAACATCTTGCATAAGTACACAGATTACCAGATTTTTATCAACAAATACCCGATTGGACACAGACGCTTATTCCTGTACATAGGGTAGCTTGGTTTGTAACCGAGGCACCTTCAATCAACCTACTTGTGAATGGGTACCCGAGTCTAATTAGGAGAGTAAAGGTAGTCTAGTGCAGTACTACCCACACAACCCCCCTGAACACCTAGGCATAGTGTGCAGTGTGCTGTATCCGCGCTGCCTCTAAATGCTGACTTAAACTCCACCAGACCCGTTTTCAATGCCTCTAATAAAATAAATCACGAACATCACTCGTGAACAGAGGCCAACACCGTTCATAATTGACCTCTCAGCCAAGGTCATAAAGGTCAGAGGTCACATCCGGCGTATGTTAGCACCTTACTTGACATTAGTACAGTCTCAGTGATTATATCTCTATCTCTTATTTTGGTGTGTGCCTCTGTCTCCTGGTGTCTCTCAGCTCTGGTTTATTTTCTCTTGCTTCTCTCTCACTCTCTCTCTCTTTCTCTCGATGTTTTTTTAGAACGATTGATCATCATTCATAAATAATTACAGGAGGGTAAAATAAGAGAGAGAGAGAGAGAGAGAGAGACCATACCACCTTGGTTATTCACCGGATCGTCTCTCTGACCTACCCCCAGGCATCTCCAACCTGTCCCTCCCTCCCCCCCCCCACTACCCCTACCACTCATCCACCCCCACCACCACCACCACCATCATCATCACCACTACCATTATCACCATCCCCACCACCCACCCACCATCATTCACCGCCACAGCCTACCCACCATCACCACTACCACCACCTCTATCATCACCACTATTTACCAGAGCGTGAGAGGTAGAAGAGAGGGCTGGGGATGGTGTAGGGGGGGGGGTGAGGGAGGGAGGGAGGTAGGTGAGGAGAGGGAGGCAAGGTCAACAGTAGCAGGTGCAGCAGCAGGTGCGTGTGGAGGAGGAGGAGGAGGAGGGTAGGATTGGTGGAGGAGGCGGTGGGAGAGAGTTGATAGGTGAGGTATGTGGGTGGGAGGCACAGGTAGGAGTATCAACAGGTGAGGTGAATCAGCTTTTCTTCGGGTACTCCTTCAGGGCCTACTGATACCTCCTCCAGGCAAGGACAACACATGGCAGGGGAGAGAGTAGGTAGGTAGGAATGGCGGGAGATGGGGGAAGAGTGGAGAGGGGGAGAGGAAAGAGAGAGATAGGAAGAGAGAAAGATAAGAAGCGAGGGAACGAGGAGAGGAGATTGGTAACTAGGGGGATAGGAGGGAGGGAAGGAGGGGAGAGGGGGTAGGAAAGGGGGGAGAGGGGGTAGGGAAGGGGAAGTAGACAGTGGGAAGGAGAAGGAGAGAGATATGAAGAAGGGTGTTAAAAATTGAGAGAGAGAGAGAGTGTGTGTGTGTGTGTGTGTGTGTCTGTCTGTCTGTTCGTGCCTGGTAACAGTCTACGTACACCACTATTGTCATGCATATCTGACTATACAGCATTATTGCACACCTCCACGTACACACCGCCTATAATTAACTAAGAAACCCACATATACCCACATACCCACCTGATTCATACATCCACTTACCTAGCAAACCCACGTATACGCATAAACAAACACATTTACTGTCACGTACCCCCAATCCGGCCCCACCAGGTACGCCCACACGCCCACACCCAGGGGTCCGTCATGTGGATATAAGTGACGGCTCCGTGGGAAAGTTTGCCTCGAGTTTAACAGACGCCGCGAGGGATGGAGGGAGTTACCACGTGAGATGCATCAACACGGAAGAAAGATGAAAACAAAAAAAGTGAAATAATTGTAATAAAACTAAATTAAATACGATGCTGTCAGTACGAGTAATCAACAGAGCATGGTGTTCTCCTCCACGAGCGTTTCATCCGCCTTCTGCCTGCACTGGCGTTCATTTTCTGCAAGAGCATTGGCCGAAAAGCATCTTATATCCTGGGAATGGAAACTGCAGCCTTCATCTCTTGACACCAATTGATAGAGTAGAGGAGGGGGGAGGGTGAGAGGGAAGGGAGGAGAGGGGGTGAAAGGGAGAGGAAGGGGAAGAGGGTGAGAGGGACGAGTTTTTACCCCAGGACGTACATCACCTTTACGGCACACGTCTCGCTAGATGAGGCCGCTGATAACCAGGTGTTCGGCCCTCCCTCACCTGGGGAAAAAAGTGATAATATGGATGTGCGAAGATACAAGGGGTGTGGCTCTCGGAATACATGAGAGGAAACAGTACATGTAGGGGTCTCTCTCTCTCTCTCTCTCTCTCTCTCTCTCTCTCTCTCTCGTTGCAACAAGCCATTTAACCAAGGCAGTTAATACACCAAGTTTACAATTTCTTAGAAAATGTCCTAAAGTCAGCAAGTCTCGAAAGAGGTAAACAAAATGTGAGGCCTGCGCGCCGAGGGCCTCCAGGTGAGCGTTCTCTTACCCTCTCTAAACGAGGGTAAGGTCAGGTCAGGTTAGATGGATCTAGCGTTTAATAACTTAGATTAGCTTCAGTTAAATAATTTTCTTTTTTCAGCTTCACTGTAGTAATCAGAAAGTAAATTTAAAACACGGAGGTATTGTTCTAAATGTACTTTGCGAGCAGTACAATTGGTCGCCAGCCGCATGCGTCAGTGCCGCAACGAGGACGGGGCTTAGGCTGTTAATAATATTAATAATAAATGAGAAAATACGATTTAAAAACTAATATATATATATATATATATATATATATATATATATATATATATATATATATATATATATATATATATATATATATATATATATATATATATATATATATCACAAGGAAAGAAGAAAACACGAATTTCCCAAGCGCTTTCGTGTAATTCACAAGTAAATCACTGTAGGTGCGCGTGATCCAAGTATATGCTGATAACCACAAGGAAACAAGAAAACACGAGGTTCCCAAGCGCTTATGTGTAATTCACATCTTCAGGGGTGAGTACAGACTAAGGAGTAATACTAGACAAGGTTAATATATACAGTAGAGGAGAGTGAGATCAAGTCCCTAGGGGACAGCAGGTGTCCACAATGTTCCGGTCATAAGGCAGTGGCCCTTATTAATCTTCTTAATAAAAAAATTGATCATGTCATCTCTAAGTACAGCTGCTGTCCGTAGTCAGGTCATAGGGTAAGATGACCCAACCTTCTCACCTGGTTACAAATCTTCTTAATCACAAAATTATCCAGTTTGTACATTACTCAAATTCATGTTGACAGATTCGGTATGTTTAATGAGACTGGATTCTATAATGTTCCTACTGACAATTGAATTACAAGGTAATAATGAGGAGGCATTAACCCAGTCAATGCAATGCTTATTATCTCTCATATGAATGAACAGAACATTGGATTCCTGGTCTGTCCTAACACTATATTTATGCTGTTTAAGTCTAGTTATAAGATCTTTACCCGTCTGGCCTAAGTAGAACATATTACATTCCTTGCAAGGAACCTTGTAAATACAGCCGCCTGCATTGTTGGGGGAATTCTTAATTAACATTTGTTTTACAGTGTATCAGTTTCTAAATGTCACATTAACGTTCCAGGTCTTCAGTTGTATAGGAATTTAAGAGAAATTTTTGTTAAATGGTAATACTAAGAGAAATTAATAACATACTTATGATAATTGTATTTATTATTATTAATTCATATTATCATTATTAATTATTATTATTATTTACTTTAGAAACCAGGAGCCAGGGAAACACTAAGATACAATAAGACAGGTGTGTACAGTGTACACCCTCCCCCGACACACCTGTCCTGAGGATAACACCTGTCGGAACACCTGTCACTAGAACTATCTTACGCCTGTACGTGCACCTGTACAAACACCTATTAAATAACTCACCTCACGTGTTTACCTGACGATATGAGGGGGTGACAGCAGCTCTACCTCCTTCCCTCCCTCACTCCTCCACCTTCCCTCCCTCGCTTCTCCACCTCACATCACCCTCTCCACTCACACCTGTCTCATTAATAACAGGTGGATGGGGAAGGAAAAGGAAGAGGAGGAGGTGGGGCAGGTGAGTGACTGGGGTAGAGAAAGGGAGGGAGGGAGGGAGGCTAGGGGGTGAGATGGAGGGAGAGAGATAAGTGGAAACAATGACAGGAAGATGTGGGTGAGGGTGTGTTGGTGGCCGCCCCTCCCACCTCTCTCTTCCTGGCCCCACCATGGACACCATTACTTGTGCTGACAGGATGAACAGTACGTGTAGTGTGTGTATAGCGTGTGTGTGTGTGTGTGTAGTGTATGTGTGTGTGTAGTGTATGTGTGTGTGTAGTGTATGTGTGTGTGTAGTGTGTGTGTGTGTGTGTGTGTGTGTGTAATTGAACAACACTATGAAAGATGGCATCAGAGTAGCACTACCAACACCACCACCAATATGTACAGTTATAATCACCATAAAACTTCACCAATAACAACAACACAGTCTCAGATGTCTTCTCCTCTCCTAGATGGCCTTAATACACTCTCCCCAAGCTTCATACTCGACCACAGGGAACAGCGCCATGAACTTACACGCGTTAAGTAATTATGTTTTAGAGGAGAGATACGGGACAGACGAACGAAAGGACGGGCGTACTGATTGTCTCATTACCCACACCCATGCAGACTCCTTGGGGGTGTGGGGTGGGGTGGGGTTGGGTGGTTTGTGGGGGTGTGGGGTGGGGAGTGGGAAGAGGGTTAACGACAGCAACTCAGCCCTAGCAAACAACAGCTGACATGAACTCTTGTAAGATACAATGTAAATAATTTTAAACCACCACCACCACCACTACTACCACCACCACCACCACCACCACTACTACTGCCACCAACGTCAATGTTAGGGAGGAGGGTGAGGGGTAAGGGAGGGAGTCTTGCCCTGGGGAGACTATATAGACTCCTCCAGCCCTAGTAGAAGACGGAGGGGCGGGAGTCTTACCCTAATCGGGACTATCACCGTCAATTGGCGGGTAAGTGGTGACGTCAGCGGGTGACCTTGGCCACTCCCTCGCCCCCGCCAAATTTAAATAATGGTGAGGATTTCCGTAAGTCTCCATGAGCTCTAGGTCGAGAAGGGGAGGGGCATGGGGGGGGGAGGGAGAGGTCATTAAGGTCAGGGAATGGGAAGGGGCATGGGGGAGGGGTGGTCATCCTGAGGAGGGGCAGGGGGGGTGGCCGGGAGGTGGGGTGAAGCGGCAGATGAAACGCATAAAAAATCAAGGGCAAAGATTAAAAGTAAAATTATAAGATGCAAAAACAAGGATCAATTAACAAAACGCGAAATTATAACACTTTGCAGAAGGCAAAATGAGAGAGAGAGAGAGAGAGAGAGAGAGAGAGGGGCCACGACCCGTTCTCGCCCACACTCGAGCATTTCCGGTGACTGACACTTTGCTAGTCCGTAACCGATGTCCGTAGTGTAGGTCGGGATCCGTAAGTGTAGGTCGAGGTCCGTACCGTGTGTCGGAGTCCGTAGTGTATGTCGGGGTCTATAGTGTAGGTTGGGGTCTGTAGTGTAGGTCGGGGTCTGTAGTGTAGGTCAGGTCTGTAGTGTAGGTCGGGGGTCGCATCCTCTTAACTCAGCCTCGGGAATATAATAAAAAGTTTAACAATAATTCCTCAAATTCCCACCATTCCCAAAATTCATTTACTATTACAGAGAGAGATAGAGAATGCACAGGGCTTCCATACACAACAAAGTCTGTATAGTAGGGACTTTAACCTTAGCAAATAGATTGGACTGACCTTACCGGTAACTCAGAATCAGAGGATTTTCTCGAGACGATCCAGGACTGTTTCCTAAGTCAACATATAACCGAACCCACCCGGGGTAATAATATACTCGATTTAGTTCTGTCAAACAGAGAAAACCTCATTAGCAATGTCGAGGTAGGGAACGAACTTGCAAACAGCGATCACAAAGAAATTAGATTCCAGTTAGATTTTCAGGGCAGACGTAAGGAAAATTCCACTGAAGTACCAGATTTCAGAAGGGCAAACTTTAACAGTTTAAAGAGGCAGCTGGAAGAGGGGGTGTCGCGCTTGGCGGTGAACCTGACAGATGACTCCGACCTGATAACGAGATCTGAGATTGCCGAGTTCCACGACAATTTAAATAATGAGTTACTTAATGCACAAAGGCAGAACATACCATACAAAAAATTCAGATCAGACAACAATGACCCTAAATGGATAAATAATTATTTAAAGAACATCATTGGCCAAAGGAAGGCTATAGGTAGAAGGATAAAGCGTGGCGAAATTTACCTCCAGGATTATTATAAGATATCGGCGAGTAGGGTTAAAACCGAGATAAGGAAAGCCAAGAGGAATAATGAGGTAAGGATAGCAAGGGAGGCGAAGACAAACCCCAAAGGATTCTACCAAATGTATCAAACTAAAACACGAGAAAAGATTGGACCAATACGGTCAGATACCGGCGAGCTCACTGATAACGACGGAGAAATGAGCACTAATTTGAATAAATATGTTTCAACAGTTTTCACCACTGAAAATTTAAACATAATACCCGAGGCACCGACTCTATTCAGAGATAGTGAAGAAAACAAATTAAGCGAGATAGTAGTGACTAGTAACGATGTTAGTAAGCAAATAGACAAACTAAAGCCTAATAAGTCACCTGGTCCCGATGAGATATTTGCCAGAGTATTAAAGGAATGTAAGGAAGAGCTTAGTATGCTCTTAGCAAAGTTGTTTAACATGTCCTTAAGAACAGGTGTACTACCAGCATCCTCGAGGATAGCGAATGTAATACCGATTTTCAAGAAGGGGGATAGATCACTATCCTCTAACTACCGCCCAATCAGTCTAACATCAATAGTAGGCAAATTACTGGAAGCAATCATTTCAAACTCTATACGAAATCACCTTGAGAAGCACCAATTGATCAATGATTCCCAGCATGGCTTCACAAGTGGACGTTCTTGTCTAACTAATCTATTAACATTCTTTTCATCAGTTTTCGAATCGGTGGACGAGGGGCACAATTATGATGTGGTTTATCTCGACTTTAGCAAAGCCTTCGACAGAGTCCCCCACGAAAGACTAATTAGAAAGGTAGAAGCACATGACATCAAAGGTAACATCCTTAAATGGATTAGGGCGTGGTTACAGGACAGGAAACAGCGAGTGAGCATTAACGGCACTAAGTCCTATTGGAGCAACGTCACAAGTGGAGTTCCCCAAGGCTCAGTACTTGGACCATTATTATTTATTATATACATAAACGAGATAGATATCGGCATAGACAGCAACATAAGTAAATTTGCTGATGACACTAAAATAGGACGTGTTATTAAATCTGACGAGGACTCCGCAAAACTACAGGAAGATCTAAACAAATTTTTCGAATGGTCTGAAAAATGGCAGATGAAATTCAACGTGGACAAATGTAAAGTACTCAGTATAGGAGATGTAAACAGGGAAACCAGATACCAAATGAACAATGATGCCATAGAGAAATCCGACTGCGAGAGAGATTTAGGAGTAATGATGAGTAGGAACCTTAAGCCAAGTAAACAATGTGTTTTTGTTCGTAACAAGGCTAATAAAGTACTTGGGTTCATACAAAGGAGTGTTGGTTACAAGACTAGCGAGGTCATCCTAAAACTGTATCTTGGGCTTGTGAGACCACACCTGGATTACGCAGTTCAGTTCTGGTCACTGTATTACAGAATGGATATATAATCATTGGAAAGAATTCAGAGGAGAATGACAAGACTAATCCCGGGCATTAGGAACCTTGAGTATAGAGACAGGTTAAAGCATCTTAATTTGCACTCCCTCGAGAGACGTAGAGAGAGGGGCGACCTGATAGAGGCGTATAAGTGGAAGTCAGGGCTAAACAAAGGGGACATTACAAAGGTACTCAAACTATCCAACCAGGAGCGAACTCGTAGCAATGGTTTTAAATTAGACAAATTTAGATTTAGGCGTGAAATAGGTAAACACTGGTTTGGAAACAGAGTAGTGGACGAGTGGAACAAGTTACCAAATATCATCATTAACTCGAATACGCTGAATAGCTTCAAACATAGGTTGGATGCTTATATGAGCAATAGGGGTTGGGTGTAAACGTACTGCCCAGTATGGGTCAATAGGCCCGCTGCAGTTTCCTCTATTCTTATGTTCTTATGTTCTTATGAGAGAGAGACAACATCATCAAGGTCTCACTTATATACTAATTAACTTAAGTCTAATCCAGCTACCACAAACACACACACACACACACACACGCACACACACACACACACACACACACACACACACACACACTATCAAACAAGTCCTGCTATCAAAACAGAGAGAGAGAGAGAGAGAGAGAGAGAGAGAGAGAGAGAGAGAGAGAGGTGAACACTGGCTTGATACAATGACTATAACACAGCTTCTGGCACGACACAACACGACACAGCTTCCGACACAACACGACACGGCTTCTGACGAGACGCCTCCGCCAACATCCGGCAGATGCAGTGAATTAAGCTCTTCCTGGGGGACGCTAAGTGATGTATAACACGCCCATTCTCACTCACGCCCACGCTCACTCACGCCCCGTGCTCACTCACGCCCACTTTCGCTCACGCCCACTTTCGGTCACGCCCCACGCTCACCCACGCCCACTTTCACTCACGCCCACTTTCGCTCACGCCCCACGCGCACTCACGCCCACTTTTACACACCCACCATCCACGTACAACACACCAACCACGTACCTGTCACAAACGTTAATTTTGAACATGCAATAACTGCGACCTCACACACACACACACACACACACACACACACACACAAACCAGAAAACCGCTAACACCATTTAATAGTACCGTTCACCTTAAACACCGCCTACGTCACTCATTGTAACACCCCCGCCACTCCTCCTCCTCCTCCTCCTCCTCCTCCTCCAACCTGTAGGGGCCTGAAGGAATAGCCAATCACACAAGAGGAAATATCATCTTGGGTGTTTGGTTCATTAGTGTTAAGTAGGTAGGTGGGGTGGGGTGGGGTGGGGTGGAGTGGGTCGGGTGGGTAGTTGGGTGGCAGGTTTTGACGGAGGAATAGTGGGGTACCTTTAGTAAATCAGCAGCGTCTGTAGCCATGGTTTTAGATGTGGCAGTGTGTGTGTGTGTGTGTGTTGGTCAGTTGACGGACAGTGGAGAACCCTTCTGGGAGTTTATACACACATACACTGGGGAGAAGCCAATTTGAAATCATTTCCTGCATCTAAAAGCCCGTCTGACGTCTAATGATCACTGAGGACCACTTGAAGATGTTTATTTACACGTTTTAATGGTATAATGTTTATGAAGAACATGCTATTGAGAGAAGCTACCTTGAAGTCATGTTGTGAGAGAACCTTTGTGACGCTCTGATGGACACACACACACACACACACACACATTGGAGAGAAAGACCCTTCTGGGAGTTTGTTTATATGTCTGCGTGAGTGTGTAGTTGAGTGTGTTGTTGAGTGTGTTGTTGAGTGTGTTGTTGAGTGTGTTGTTTATGGAAGGTAGACTCAGGGGAGAAGATATTTGAGAATATATTTATGAGTCTGAGGCGGCGTCCGTTGTGTTTATAGATACGCCATGGTGAAGCGTTCTACTTCCTTCGAGTCTATACTTTCATGTCCGTGTGAGTGTTTTGTTTATGATGGATGTACACACTGTGGGTGGGGAGGGGGGGCGTTCTAGAGTAGGTATCTGTATGTTTTTGTTGTCTGAGTGAGTGTCTGGTGTTCCTCACTTAACAACACCCCCGGAGGAAACACTAATGGGGAAATGTTTTTTATTTTTTTTTTTAGGACAGTAGAGAGACTTTTCTGTGACTGAGTGTTTTGGAAGATTTAAAAATACAGGGTTAGTCTTTTTTTTTTTAATAATTATTGGGAATTATTTAAAGCTTGATGGTTTCGGATGACCCTGAATGATATCTTTACATTAGTTAGAGGTAAAGACAAGTCCTTCTAATGGTCTGAGTGTAAGTCATTCCCGAGTGACTAATTTAGTGCCTTAACAAACTGAAAGATTTTAGTTGCAATCATTTCAAGAGATGTTAAGTCCCTTGTGAATAATTATCCAGAACACTTAGGCGTATCTAGGTTAGGTTAGGGTCTTCTACACGTTTTGTTTTACAGTCAATTATAACTTAACCCAGGCACTTATGAACGAGTGTTTTGCAGCACTAGAGCGTGAGGATAGATTGTGCCTTGTGAGTGGCTGTTTGCGTGTGAGGAAGGAGGAGGAGAAGAAAGAGGAGGAAGAGGAGGAGGAGGACTCTTGATGTGTGTTGATGGCCTCGAGTGAGCGTGAGTAAGGTGCTTCTAATTGAACTAATATGACATGATTATTTGTCTGCTCTTTTTTTGCTCATTTTTTTTCCTCAGGCCTTTGAAAGAGATAATTACGTGTGTCTGTGTGTGTGTGTGTGTGTGTGTGTGTGCGTGTGTGTGTGTGTGTGTGTGTGTGTGTGTGTAGGGGTATGAGACTTTTCACACTTCTATGAGTCCCTTTTCCCGTGTAAAATATTAAGACTTATTTACAATGTTACTGCTTGGTGTTCTCTCGAGGGTGGAATGATGTAACTTAATCCCTTTATCTATAACCTCGGTTGAGTGAGAGGTTATCAGGGGCAGCTACTGTGTAGACGAGCTCAGTGTGTGTGTGTGTGTGTGTGTGTGTGTGTGTGTATGTGTGTGTGTGTGTTTGTTTATTAGTCAAGGGAAAAACATATTCAGTTTTATTATCAAAGCAGTGAGAAGATTTTAAGAGAATTTTCTTTTTAAATGACCGAACTAGTCATTAAGTATACGTGAAGGCTATTAAATATGGGAGGATAATTAGGAGTTATTATAAGGTCTTTACGTTAAGGGTCAGAGGAGGTCAAAGGTTAAGTCTGTGTTTACTTTGTCGATCAAGTAGTGCCAGTGACACTAACGAGGATAACAAAAGAACAAAAATACCGATGATAATAATAATAATAATAATAACAATAATAATTCTAACAACAACAATAATAACAACTATGAAAACAATAACATCAGTCACTATAGCATAACATTAATAACACCAAACTATCACAACACATCAAAATATTCTACACCCAAACATTATCACCATCACCTCCATCACCATCAACATCATCACCATCACCTCCATCACCATCACCATCACCATCACCTGAGCCGTGAGCCATGGCATTCCGCGTGTAGCCTCGGGTCATCACACAATCCAATTAACCTGACACAGAGAGCATAACTTCCTGGCCTAGTGTATGTCGTGTGAACAGTAAGAACGCCGCCAAGTAAATGTCTTTAAAAGATATGAGAGAAGAATGTATTATACCTGCTAATGAGAACTGCCGACCAGGTGAGTGTGGACGGGGGTGGCTAAGACGCGCTTGAGGCTAGATCATTCATAAAAAGTAAATCAAACAGACGACGCAAAAACTGGTATAACACACACGTACAGGTTTGAGATCTGGTGTGTGTGTGTGTAAAAATGAAACTTGATTTTATACACACACCTGCATAAATCGAGTATACATAAATACAAGTTTACATGGATACATATACACATACATTTATACATATAATAAAACCAAGAAGAATACATATAACATACAAGTACATATATAAGATTAGATTTGTACACACACACACACACACACACACACACGGTCACTAATTGACGTACACTACCAGAACGGCACGCACATATCTGGACTCTATACTTATATATACGTACACGATTTACGCAGGTACATATTATCCCATACGGCACACAGTTATTTCCCTCTCTCTCAGCTCCGCCCCCAATCTCTCAGCACCGTCCCCCTCTCTCTCTCAGCACCGCCCCTCCTTCTCTCTCTCTCAGCACCGCCCCCCTTCTCTCTCTCGTCTCCGCCCCCTCCTCTCTCTCTCTCTCTCAGCTCCGCCCTCCTCTCTCAGCACCGCTCTCTCTCTCTCTCTCTCTCAGCTCCGTCCCTCTCTCTCAGCACCCCCCTTCTCTCTCTTTCAGCACTGCCCCCTCTCTCTCTCTCTCAGCTCCGCCCTCTCTCTGGCTCTCTCAGCACCGCCCCTCTTCTCTCTAGCCCAACGAACCTCTCCTTTCCTATCCCTCCTGTCCCTCTACCAGCATCCCCGGTCCACTCCCTCTCCGGCAACACTCTCCCTCTTTCCCAACACCACTCCAACCCTCTCCAGGCTTATATCTCCCCCCCCTCCCAGTTTCTCTCACTCCTCCAACCTCCCTCTCCTTCCTCTCCTGACACCACTATCCCAACCCTCCCCCCTCATTCCCCCTTTCCAAACACAACTTTCTTTCCCTCTCCTGCATCCCCCTGTCTTCCCTCCCCAGCCTCCTCCCCCCCTTTACCTCCCCTCTCCCACCATACCCCCAGTACCCCTAAGAGTCATCCCTGGGGCGAACGAGCGAACAACCATTCCTAGAAGCTCGCCACAAAAAGAGACCAATTACCGCATGATACAGGTGGGTTATGTGTAGCTCCGAGCTATTTTGGGCTACTACTACTACTACTACTACTGTTCTTTTCACTACTGTTATTACTAATGCAACCACTGCTACTACGACTACTACTACTACTTCTACTATTGCTGCTGCAGCTATTTCAACTACCATTATTGATTATACTACTACTACTGTTCTTTTCACTACAACTACTACTGGTCTAGCCTCCTGACTACTTGTTGAACTGGCTGGGTTGTATACGTAGCCCCAAGCTATGCTAAATTACTGTTGCCTGTTGCTGCTACTTAAGCTTCGTGGGACAGGTGGGGTGTGAGTAGCCCCGGGGCTGGTCTGGTCTAGCACTAATACCGATGCTGGTGCGATTATAGCCCGGCTACCTCGTGAGACAGGTGTGTTTAACGTAGCCCTGGGCTATTTGGGATATCACCACCACTACTACTATTACTACTACTACACCAGCTACGATATGCTTAACGTAGCACCCTAATTTACGGTACCTTTATGACCAGTGGTTGGCAGGTGTGTGTGTGTGTGTGTGTGTGTGTGTGTGTGTGTGTGTGTGTGTGTGTGTAGCTGTCTGTGTCCTGCGTTTGTGCATGTCGTGTGTGTTTGTGTGTGTGTCGTGTCGGGTGGTCACCATCTATGAGTGGCTCCACCCCAGGACGGTCTACTGCACATTCCCACACTCTATTTTACCCCTACACACCACCCTGTTTTGATCTGTCTGTCTGTCTGTCTGTCTGTCTGTCTGTCTCTTAACCATCTTTCTTCCTGCGTTTTTCATTAGGTCTTAATTCTCAAGATTCTTTCAGTTGGATATACAGTATGTACACACACACACACACACACACACCCCTCCCACACACGCTCACACCGCCTTTCTCCACACACACACACACACCGCCCTCCCGACACACACCCCTCACACACACACACACACACACACACACACACACACACACACACCCACACCCGCCCTCCGACACACACACACACACACACACCGCCCTCCCACAAACGCACACCGCCCTCCCCCACACACACCCCTCCCACACACACACCACCTCCACACACACACACAGACACGCCCCCTCCGACACACGCCCACACCGCCCTCCACACACACACACACACACCCTCCCACCCCTCCCACACCCCTCCCACACGCCCACCACCCCTCCCACACGTCCACCACCTCCGACACCCCCACACACACACACGCCCCCCACACGCCCACACCGCTCCTTCGCCCTCACCACACACACACACCGCCCTCACACACGCCACACTGCCCCTCACACTAACGCCTACACCACTCCTCCCACACACACACACACGCCCACACACACACCGCCCTCCACACACGCCCACCGCCCTCACACACCGCCCCTCCACACACACACACACCTCTCCGACACACACACACACACACCGCCCCTCATACACACACACACACACCGCCCCTCCACACACACCGTCCCTCCGACACATGCCCACACACACACACACACACACACGCCCTCCCACACACACACACACACCGCCCCTCCCACACACACACACACACACACACACACAACCCCCACACACACACACACACACCGCCCTCACACACACACACACACACACACACACCGCCCCTCCCACACACACACTCGCCCTCACACACACACACCACACACACACACACACACACACACACACACACACACACACACCGCCTCCACACACCGACCACACACACACACACACACACCGCCCTCACACACACACACCGACACACACACACACACACACACACACACACACACACACCGCCCTCCACACACACACACCGCCCTCCACACACACACACCCCTCTGACACACACACCCTCACACACACACACACACACACCGACACACACACGACACACACACACCACACACACACCGCCCACACACACACACACACACCGCCCCTCCGACACACGCACACACCGCCCCTCCGACACACACACCGCCCCTCCACACACACACACCGCCGACACACACACATCGCTCCTCCACACACACACACACCGCCCCTCCGACACACACACCGCCCCTCCACACACACACACACCGCCCTCCGACACACACACACACACACGCCCACACCGCCCTCGACACACGCCCACACCGCCCCTCCGACACACACACACCGCCTCCGACACACACACACACCGACACACCTCCGACACACACACACACACACACACACCGCCCTCCGACACACACACACACCCTCCCACACACCCCCCTCTGACATACACCACACCGCCCTCCGACACACACACACACACACACACACACCGCACACACACCGCCCACACACACACACACACACACCGATCCTCCCACACACACACATGACACACGCCCCCGCCCCCACACACGCCCACACCGCCACACACGCCCGCCCCCGACGCACACGCCGACACCCACCGCCTCCGACACACACACACACCGCCCCTCCGACACACGCCCACACCGCCCCTCCGACACACACACCAACTAATACTTCATTTCCTCTTCAAGATCATGAAACGTTCGAGTAAGATTTTGTTTTCCTTCTTGCTAACGTCACCAGAGAGAGAGAGAGAGAGAGAGAGAGAGAGACTTACCATGACCACATTAACTATCTATCTCAAACGCTATACCCTAAACAACTGATCAATTTTACTCCAGGATGAACGGCGTAGAGCTTCCTAGAACGTCTAAACTTAAATATAATCAGTCTTCCTGGGAAAAGAATGACGCTGCAGCAATCGATCTATTCCTGAGAATCACCTGTGTTAATTGGCAGGTGTGAGGTGATCAGCTGTGTGTGTGTGTGTTTATGTGTGCGTGTGTGTGCGTGTGTGTGTGTGTTATACTTGAATTTAACAAACAATGTGTAGTCGTATTAATTCTTGTAAGAGTGAGTTGATGTTGTCTGTCTGTCTGTCTGTCTGTCTGCCTGTCTGTTAGGTTCATGAAATATATTAATTATTATTTTTTTATATAAATTGAATGACCTTTACGTACGGTACACAGGACGCCTTTAATTGACACTGTTAATCTGAGAATGAAGCGGTGTGTTTATTTACTTCTCCAGAGCGAAGTAAACAACAAAATAAACAAGAAGAGGTGATAGATAAATGTAAACAAAGGAGAGAGAGAGAGAGAGAGAGAGAGAGAGAGAGAGAGAGAGAGAGAGAGAGAGAGACAAGATAATAACCGTATTTATTAACTATATCTAACAAAAAAATATGATTGACTCACTCACTCACTCATTGACGGAAAAAAAAGAGATTTATGCTGGCGTATCATTGAGTGACTTGTACTTGTAAGTGTTTGTGGTGTAAGTGTGACCCCGCTATCATCAATTATACCCATTCGTGTTGAAAGTGTCTGTCTGTCTGTCTGTCTGTCTGTTATTTCATGTGTATTAGCAAGAATCACAATTTTAAGCGAAATCCTAAGTTAATTGAGTCGAGACTTCAGTGATTCATGAGTTAAATGAATCAAGATTTTAAGCAAGTCCACGATGAAGCGGTTAATGAATCAAGAAGAGTCACGGGAATCAGAAGTTGAAGTGATTCGGGATATAAGTCAATCTGCATCACTCAACACAGTCAACCAGTAGAATTGACTCAACAAGAGACTCAACACTCGAATAACGAATCAAAGGTCAAGTGAATGACTCAAAACTTATACGCGAGTCGGCGGTTCAATCGAGTCAGGACGATAAGCGAGTCACTAATCAAACGAATCGGGGGTGAGTAGAGGTGAGTCAGTGGGAGGTGAGTCAGTGGGAGGTGAGTCAGTGGGGGTGAGGTCGTCAGCGGCTAGCCAGCGATGAGTCAGCCGAGTATAATGATGTGTGACGTTGCTTCCTGCCTTACGTCGAATAATACTCCTCCCCGCTGCCTCTGGTCGAGTATGATAATGCCTCACTAAGTAGTTTTATAATGCCTTTACGACTCTAAACTTCCTGATGTGTGTTCGTGTGGAGTATTATAACCCGAGTTTAATGCCTCTTCAGTCATATATTAATGCCTGTAAATTTAGTATAATGCTTTGTCTTGTATATTTCTACTGCCTCTAATAATACCTCGATGCCTCTTGAAGTCTTATAAAATTTATGCCTCGGGGTGTAGGGTGTTGAGATCGCCTGAATGTTCGTATGTCACCAGCAACATTGTCCCTCACTTGTTGATGTGTGAAGTGTAGACAATGTTGGTGTTGTAATACGAACATTTAGTTGAGCTTTACAGAAATATTTAGTGTGTATATACTTTTTGTGGAGGGGAGGGGGGGGGGGGGCAGCGGCGACACCCTGTATAATTGCCAGCCACTTGTTGATAACCACTGTAGTAGGTGATTACGAATTGGTTTTTGTTCAAATTGTAAACTCATTAAAAGTTCCCGAAAGTGTTTATTTTTTGTTCAAGACTGAGCCAAGTCTGAATCAAAGCTGAGCCAAGACTGAGACAAGCCTGAGCCAAGACCGAGATAAGCCTGAACCAAGACCGAGACAAGCCTGAACCAATCCTGAACCCTGTGCAAAGTAATTATTATCTTATTTTCTCTATCTGAATTACATATTAAATACTCCAACTAAACCTATCACAATATTACCACTTTCATCACCATTTGGTTCATAGTCAGTTCTCTATTCATTCCTGTGTGTTAGTTTAGGTGTTGTATATAATAACCAACAACACAAAACAATCCCAGCCTTAAACCACAAATTACCTGCCTTAAATAGTATGTAATTACCTCACCAATCACAAGGTAATTAACGAAAGGTAATAGAGTCACAATGGGATATATAATAACTCACGTTTAATATCACTGTTTGACAATACACCATTGGAGTAGCGGTGACAACAGTAACAGTGACAACAGTAACAGTGACAGTGACAACAGTGACAACATTAACAGTGACAACAGTAACAACAGTAACAGTGACAACAATAACAGTGACAACAGTAACAGTGGCAACAGTAACAGTGACAACAGTGACAACATTAACAGTGACAACAATAACAGTAACAGTGACAACAATAACAGTGACAACAGTAACAGTGACAACAGTAACAGTGACAGTGACAACAGTGACAACATTAACAGTGACAACAGTAACAACAGTAACAGTGACAACAATAACAGTGACAACAGTAACAGTGACAACAGTAACAATGACAACAGTAACAGTGACACCAATAACAGTGACACATTAGCAGTGACAACGGTAACAATGACAACAGTAACAATGACGCAATAGTGACAAGCTACAGTGACAGTAACAGTGACAACAGTAACAGTGACAACAGTAGCAGTGACAACAATAACAACCGTAACAGTGACAACAATAGCAGCGACAACAGTAACAGTGACAACAGTAACAGTGACAACAGTAACAGTGACAACAGTAACAGTGACAACAGTAACAACAGTAACAGTGACAACAGTAACAGTGACAACAATAACAGTGACAACTAAATCTGTCATTTGACAAAATCCCATTGGACAAAACTCATCACACAGGATTCTGCTAAAGAACTGGACAAAACCCCATCAGTTAAAATTCTTTCTACTGGATAAAATAAACCCTGACATAATCTTACCGAACAAAATAAATACGATAACAAAATCCTCCCCCTCATGAACAGATGGGTTAGGTTAGGTGAGTAATTTCTATTTATTTTTTTATTTTAATTTTTTTTACGGGGATTAGCCCACCCGGGCACAGGTCACTGGCCCACATCGGGGCGAAAATGTATTACTACTACTACTACTACTAATAAAAATAATAATAATAATAATAATAATAATAATAATAATAATAATAATAATAATAATAATAATAATAATAATAATAATAATAATAATAATAATAATAATTCACAGTAAATAAAATTTTTATTAAAAAAATAAATAAATAAAACAATAAAATAGTAACGTTAACAATAATAACAACATTGTAATAATAGTAATAAACAACCACAAAGAAATACAAAATGAAAAAAATAAATAGTGAGAAACGATATACAGTATGTATGTTGTGTTGTCAAGGTAAAACAAACAATTGAGACCCTGCAATTGTGTGTAAATGAGGCAGAAAATCAGATCAGCAACCTGGGACTTAGTCAAAATTTCTGTGATGCCATATGACAGCAGGGTCTACCATTAGACAACACATTATGCTTCCAGGCGGTAGTACCTCCCTCTTTGATAGCTGCCTACTACCTACTAGGTGGGATAAACTTGATTTGGTTGGGTTAGATTAGGATTAAGTTAAGTTTGCTAACGTTAAACTTTCTTGGATTAGGTTAGGGTAGGTTAGGGTAGGTTTGGTTTGTCCTTCAACCACGTGCAGTCAGTCACACCTGTACACTCAGTCACGGAAGCTTCACCAGGTAGACACTAAGTGGTTCCGGTGGGTGTGCTGTGAGGGAGATGAGGGAGGGTGCTGTGAGGGAGATGAGGGAGGTTGCTGTGAGGGAGATGAGGGAGGGTGGTGTGAGGGAGATGAGGAAGGGTGCTGTGAGGGAGATGAGGGAGGGTGCTGTAGGGAGATGAGGGAGGGTGGTGTGGGGAGATGAGCAGGGTGCTGTGAGGGAGATGAGGAAAGGGGAGTGCTGTGAGGGAGATGAGGAGAGGGTGCTGCGAGGAGATGAGGGGAGGGGATGCTGTGAGGGAGATGAGGGAGGGTGGTGTGAGGGAGATGAGGCAGAGATTGCTGTGAGGGGAGATGAGGGGAGGGTGCTGTGAGGGAGATGGGGAAAGAGGTGCTGTGGGGAGATGAGGAGGTTGCTGTGAGGGAGATGAGGGAGAGATTGCTGTGAGGAGATTTGGAGCTTAGGCTGAAAGTGAAAGGTGTTGGCTGGTGAGGTGAGGGAGGGAATAATGGGAGGTGGGAGGGAGGGAGGGAGGGGAGGAAGGAGGATGGACGTAAGGAGGCAAAGAAGCAGAGAGGGAGGGAGGGAGGGAGGGAGGGACGGGTGTACAGCAGGTCCCATGACGAACAGTTTGCAGTAGTTCCTCTTTGTCAGGTGTCTCACACACACACACACACACACACACGCGTTATCCTCGCTCGCCACACACAACCTAAACCTGTTCATTTGTGTACATTTGCCGACCACGGATCATAATTTTTGGCCATAACACACACACACACTCACACACGCTCTCTCTCTCTCTCTCTCTCTCACACACACACACACACACACACACACACACACACACACACACAGCCCCTGATCTTCACACCTCAGAGTAAAAGGCGGACTGAACTCGAAGATCTTGAGGTGATGAGAAGAGGTCGGGGGTGTAGTGTTGAAAGAGGAGGAAGGGGAGGAGGAGAAGAGATACTAAGAGCCAGGTCAAGGAGGAAGAGAAGGTTATGGAGGAAAATGAGAGTACACTGAGGGAGGGAGGGAGAGAGAGAGAGAGAGAGAGAGATAACAGGATGTACGGTACTAGTGAGTAAAATTGTAGGTGCGTGGTGATAGATGGTGGACCCTGTGTCACCCCTCCCTCCCTCTGTTATCCTAGCCTTTGTGAGAGAGAGAGAGAGAGAGAGAATGATTCGTTACCTGGGTCGTACACGTCATCAAACTATTAGTAAAACTTTTTAAAGAATTGTACTGTCTGGCACCTGTTATAACACACACACACACACACACACACTTTACTACATTTTATTCTCGTCTGGATTCAACACAATATTTATCACGAACTACATAATGCGTCATCGTGTCATGCGCTGCTCGCCATCATCGTGTTATGCGCTGCTCGCCATCATCGTGTTATGCGCTGCTCGCCATCATCGTGTTATGCGCTGCTCGCCATCATCGTGTTATGCGCTGCTCGCCATCATCGTTGTCTGTTTGTTGTTGGCGATAAAATTCTCTCCCTAGAATCATGTTTGGTCGTGTCATATAGCAGTCTGTCATCTCTTGTTTGTTGACTTTCTCCTCTGTACCTCTGTCACTCTTTCCATTTCTCCCAAAACTCCCTCCAAACTCCCCCCCCCCTTCCCTCCATACCTTCCCATACCTTCCCTCCACACCCTCCTTTCCCTTCCTTCCCACATACTCCTCTCTTCCCTCACACCCCCTCCCTCCCTCATCACCCCCTCCCTTCCCTCCTCACCCCCCCCCTCCTTCCCTCCTCCCACCCCCTCCTCCCTCCTCACCCCTTCCCTTCCCTCCCTCCACCCCTCCCTCCCTCCCTCACCCCCTCCCTTCCTTCTTACCCCCTCCCTTCCCTCCACACCCAATCTTCTCCTCACCCGTATCATCCTCACCCCCTCGTCCCCCACAGTAGCTAAACCCACACCCCAACCACACCCATTCCACACTCACCCATCGTCAATCCAGGCCCACACACGCCTATCCAGGCCCACACACGCCCACCCAGGCCCACACACGCCCATTCAGACCCACACACGCCCATTCAGACCCACACACGCCCATCTAAACCCCACCCAATTCCCAGAGAGAGTGTTTTTTCCCAAGGTATCACAAAGTCAGGCTGTAGAAGCAAAACAACACCAGAAACAACACTGCTCGGCGCCCACATGGTCGTCCCTCTCTTGGTGGGCGTGTGAGAGTGTGGGCCCTATGAGAGAACACGGGATACGCCAGGTAGCATAGTGTGCCGGAGAGGAGTATGGAGTGAGGAGTGATGATAATGGGGTGGAAAATGAAGTGTATTCTGGCGCATGAGTGATCGTGGAGCGTCATTACCGCCCGCTCGTACGCCCACACCACATGACACCCAATGATACTACACCCACGCCACGTTACGCCCACTACATTAGACCATACCGTACTACGCCCTACGTTTACTATGCCCACACCACATTACACCTCCATATTACGTCCACGACAATACGCCCACACGTCACAAACACCCACGACAACACGTCCACGCCCACACGCCACAAACGCCCACGATAACACACCTCTACGAACATACAAGTAAACAGTTATAAAAAACAACAGGATAAAAAAAGATAAAAATTTAATAAACTGATAAAGATATAAATTGAGAGATAAATTTATACCACAATGAGTAAATAAACAATAGAAGTTAATAATAAATACATAATATAAACTAACAGACATATAAATACAAACAATAAATAAACAACAAAAGTTAATATAAAAACCAATAAACAAAAGGGAATCAAATACTAAACAAAGAAATAAATCGAACAAGAGACAACATGCATGAAAAAAACAATCGAGAAACACCAAAGCGCAAGGGACGATTGGAAACAAGTGTTCAATAATCAACTTGTATTCTGGTCAAAGTATAAGGACTTAATATTCTGGGTGCCTGTCTATACCTGATCCCCCCTCCCCCCACCCCCTCAACACCTGTGCACCCTTACACCCGAGATCCATACGTGGATTTTTTTCGTATATTTTTGTTATCTTATATAGAAAATGGAATCTCAAAGTATTTACGGTGTCTAACGTAACCCCAGCAAGCCCAGCCCAGCCCAGCCCAGCATAGTCCAGCCCAGCCCAGCCCAGCCCAGCATAGCCCAGTCCAGCCCAGCCAAGGCAACCTCCAGTAAACGAAAAAATTCCAGTTTTGAATCTTGGGAGGATTTTGCTACTGGCACAACAAATTCACTAGGTCGTTCTTTGAGCGGTACGTGGCGAGGTGTCATCTGAATTGATAACATATTGAGTGAACTTAACGTGCTGGTCCTCTTAAACACCATGTTAGTTTTAAAATTAACAAGGTTGTCTACGAGGAGAACTTCCATCCGTCTGGTCAGGTAAATCAGGCACTGAATTGGGTGGAGCAGGGCGGTGGATGGGGGAGGGTGGTGGTGGAGGAGTGTAGTGGGTGGTGGGTGGGTGGAGGAGGAGGACGGTGGGTGGAGGAGAGGATGTTGTGGGTGGTGGTGTGGAGGAGAGTGGTGAGTGGAGGAGAGTGGTGAGTGGAGGTGGGTGGAGGGGGGCGGTGGGTGGAGGAGGGTGGTGGGTGGAGGAGGGCGGTGGGTGGAAGATGATGAGAGGAGGTGGTGTGGAGGTGCAGCTCGCGACGTGGACCAGGTGTGCCCAGGTGCAGGGCGGTTGGTCACGCTCTCTGCCCACACTAACCACCGCCACCCCCTCCTCCTCCTCCTCCTCCCCCACCACCTTCTCTTTCTCCTCTTCCACCTCCTCTTTAACCTCTGTAACTGACAACACTAAAACCACAACAACCACTATCAACACCTTGTCCGTGTGTGTGTGAGCGAAATTAATTCCTAGATCTGATTTAGGTTAAGGTAGATTAGATTACATTAAGTTAGGTTAGATAAGATTAGACAGGGTTAGGTTAGTGTTATGGGCCCACAAACAACAACAATAAACACCACCACCATCACCAACAACCTGTATATTGCATCACTGGCATAACAACATTCCAAGAACGTCCGCCATTAACCTGTACAAACGCGTCTTAGCAACTATCTGTGAAGACTTGTTAAGAGCAAACGCGACTAGGAAACAAATTACCCAACGAAGATTATTGGAGGGAAAGAGATTACTACACTTAAGAGACACCGCTACTATAGAGTGTATAGTGTATGGTGTAGGTGAAAATAGACAGATACAGGTACAGTAGTTGGTTGAGAGGAGACAGATACAGGTACAGTAGTTGGTTGAGAGGAGACAGATACAGGTACAGTAGTTGGTTGAGAGGAGACACATACAGGTACAGTAGTTGGTTGAGAGGAGACAGATACAGGTACAGTAGTTGGTTGTAAGGAGACAGAAACAGGTACAGTAGTTGGTTGAGAGGAGACAGATACAGGTACAGTAGTTGGTTGAGAGGAGACACATACAGGTACAGTAGTTGGTTGAGAGGAGACAGATACAGGTACAGTAGTTGGTTGAGAGGAGACACATACAGGTACAGTAGTTGGTTGAGAGGAGACAGATACAGGTACAGTAGTTGGTTGTGAGGAGACAGATACAGGTACAGTAGTTGGTTGAGAGGAGACAGATACAGGTACAGTAGTTGGTTGAGAGGAGACAGGATACAGGTACAGTAGTTGGTTGAGGGAGACAGATACAGGTACAGTAGTTGGTTGAGAGGAGACACATACAGGTACAGTAGTTGGTTGAGAGGAGACAGATACAGGTACAGTAGTTGGTTGAGAGGAGACAGATAAGAAAGTACAGTAGGTTGGTTGAGAGGAGACAGATACAGGTACAGTAGTTATTGAGAGGAGACAGATACAGGTACAGTAGTTGGTTGAGAGGAGACACATACAGGTACAGGTAGTTGGTTGAGAGGAGACACATACAGGTACAGTAGTTGGTTGAGAGGAGACACATACAGGTACAGTAGTTGGTTGAGAGGAGACAGATACAGGTACAGTAGTTGGTTGAGAGGAGACAGGTACAGGTACAGTAGTTGGTTGTAAGGAGACACATACAGGTACAGTAGTTGGTTGAGAGGAGACAGATACAGGTACAGTAGTTGGTTGAGAGGAGACAGGTACAGGTACAGTAGTTGGTTGTAAGGAGACAGATACAGGTACAGTAGTTGGTTGAGAGGAGACACATACAGGTACAGTAGTTGGTTGAGAGGAGACAGATACAGGTACAGTAGTTGGTTGAGAGGAGACAGATACAGGTACAGTAGTTGGTTGTAAGGAGATAGATACAGGTACAGTAGTTGGTTGAGAGGAGACACATACAGGTACAGTAGTTGGTTGAGAGGAGACAAATACAGGTACAGTAGTTGGTTGAGAGGAGACAGATACAGGTACAGTAGTTGGTTGTATGGAGACAGATACAGGTACAGTAGTTGGTTGAGAGGAGACAGACACAGGTACAGAAGTTGGTTGGAGAGACACATACAGGTACAGTAGTTGGTTGAGAGGAGACACATACAGGCACAGAAGTTGGTTGTAAGGAGACAGACACAGGCACAGTAGTTGGTTGAGAGGTGAGATAGATACAGGTACAGTAGTTGGTTGAGAGGAGACATACAGGCACAGTAGTTTGGTTCTAGGAGGAGACACACACAGGTACAGAAGTTGGTCAGTAAGGAGACAGATATGAGGCGTACAGAAAGGCTAAAGGAGATAGATACAGGTACAGAAGTTGCTTGAGGAGGGAGACAGGATATGTACAGTAGTTGGTTGAGAGGAGACACATACAGTACAGAAGTTGGTAGAGGAGACAGATATAGGTACAGAAGTTGGTTGTAAGGAGACAGATAAAGGTGGGGTACAGTAGTTGGTTGAGAGGAGACACTTACAGGTACAGTAGTTGGGTTGTAAGGAGACAGATAAGCAGGTACAGTAGTTGGTTGTAAGGGAGACACATACAGGTACAGAAGTTGGGTTGAGAGACACACATGGGCAGGCTGGTAGTTGGTTGAGAGGAGACAGATACAGGTATAAGAAGTTGGTTGAGAGGAGACACATGTGTACAGTAGTTGGTTGGAGAGGAGACACATATGTACAGAGTTGCTGTAAGGAGACAGATAAGGTGGCTGTAGTTGGTTGTAAGAGACAGATAGGTACAGTAGTTGGTTGGGAGAGGAGACAGATACAGGTACAGAAGTTGGTTGGAGAGGAGACACACATACAGGTACAGTAGTTGGTTGTAAGGAGACAGATACAGGTACAGTAGTTGGGTTGAGAGGAGACAGATACAGGTACAGTAGGCTGGTTAGAGGAGACAGATACAGGTACAGTAGTTGGTTGAGAGGAGACAGATACAGGTACAGAAATTGGTTGAGAGGAGACAGATACAGGTACAGTAGTTGGTTGAGAGGAGACAGATACAGGTACAGTAGTTGGTTGAGAGGAGACAGATACAGGTACAGTAGTTGGTTGTAAGGAGACAGATACAGGTACAGTAGTTGGTTGAGAGGAGACAGATACAGGTACAGTAGTTGGTTGAGAGGAGACAGATACAGGTACAGTAGTTGGTTGAGAGGAGACAGATACAGGTACAGTAGTTGGTTGAGAGGAGACAGATACAGGTACAGTAGTTGGTTGAGAGGAGACAGATACAGGTACAGTAGTTGGTTGTAATAAGGATGCCAGAGAGAACCAGACACACTTGGGACAGGAGGCGAGTAATGTCTCCACTCAGCCATTAAGTGTAGTGGATAAATATGCAAAAATGAATAAAAAAAAATATGATAGGCGGCTAATTCTTGTAGACAATTGTAAACAAGGACCCAGCCAATTGTTTACATTCGGTGATAAGTATAAGTATATATTGAACTGTTTATGATTGTCGAATATAAACAATGCTTTTATTTACTGCTTTATGGTAGCAAATGTAAATAAACGGAGAGAGAGAGAGAGAGAGAGAGAGAGAGAGAGAGAGAGAGAGAGAGCTAATACAACACCCACACATAACATAGGCTTGCTGCCAATACCCGTGGCCGCAGGGTGTACTACGGGAGGAGTAAGGACATTCCCCCTTCAGCACTCAGCGACCGGTGGGAACAGTAGACGACCTGGAGGTGAGTGTGTGGTGATAGTCACGCCCTAGTGGACCGCCCTCTCCCTGGGGGTGGGCGGTGTGGGTGGGTGAAGAGAGTGGGAGGGCGGTAAATGTGGACAGAGAGAGACAGAGGAAGGACGGAAGGAGTGGGAGGGCGTTGAGGGTAGAGGGAGTGAGAGGGTGGAGGGAGTAGGAGGGAGTGGCTGCAGGTGTTGTAGTCATTTCATTGTGTCACAGACGGAAGGTGTGGGCGGGTGGGTGCGCGTGTTCCAGAGAGAGTGGGTGGAAGGGTGTGGGTTGAAGATGGATAGTGTGTGTGTGTTGTGTTGTGTGTGTGTGTGTGTGTGTGTGTGTGTGTGTGTGTGTGTGTCGTGGGAGGATATTTTTCACAATTTCTGGTAAAACAAAACATTATTCTTCAATGAAAATGTTTATAAAATTCTTACAAATAATAGTAATAATAATAATAGTAATAATAATAATAATAATAATAATAGTAATAATAATAATAATAATAATAATAGTAATAATAATAATAATAATAGCTGGACCATTACATAACACCGGATTACACACATAACCGTACATAGTAATTCTCAAGCATCTTCATATATACAAAATTTGAATATGACTGAGAAACGTTCACTTCCCACAAGTTTGTCATAATTAATTACAAAAGGTATCACAGGTAAGTACAATTACCTTTTTAAGGCAAAATCCTAATTATATCTCTTTTTTATATTCTTGTTTCTATAAGTAAGATAACCAGGTAAATGTCTTCTTGTACTTCCAGTTAAAAAGTTTAATGTTTCTTCGTGACTCGGACACCTGAGGCCGGAAATTCCTATCGATACAAAATTTAATGATCTCTTGTTGTCGCTGCGGAAACACTCAGGCGATCAACTGTTAAGAGGATTCATCTCGATTTCTGATTTTTTCCCGGGATTGTCACCGAGCTGAAGAGAGTGCTATCACCACCTGTCTGTACCCGTCATGACACCTGTCCTTCCACCTCGATAACAAGCACACCTGTAGCTGATAGCATGTTATATGTATATATATCGTGTCAAGAGTTGAAACTATCGAAGAGCATCATCAATTTTGATGAAAATTTATATTCTTACGGAAAATCAGACCGGTGAATACATATAATATTGTGTACACTTCAGTTGACTCCCACCACCAATAACCCGGTATAACTCTGACCTAACCTAACTTAATTTAACCAGACAAAACTTCATCTTAATTTTACTACGCACTTCCTTTTCACTGAATGACGTAACAAACGGCATAGTTCACGAGTTACTCACATTTTTCGTAACTGTTTGACGTAAAAAGAAAGGCTCTTCATGCTGAGGAAAACTCTGTTGCTTAATCAGTTATAACAGGTATTTTTGACCGATTTGTTTTGCTGGTCGTCAACACCTGGGTCATTAAGACTGTTAACAGGTATATTTATCCTACAGTGCAGTATATAACGCAATAAATAAACACAATAAATATATAAATGTATAATTATAGATAAATGAATAAATAAATAAATAAATAAATAAATAGATTAGCAGGTAACACGTTATGGACACAGCCTTGACACAGAGAGCGAGGCGTCGCGCCGCCCAGGTGACAGGTGGTCCAACAACAATTGCAAGCCGCATCACCACCAACAAAAGTTACGCCGCGAGTCACATTTCCGCCGAAAATTTCTTTCCGGAACATAATTTTCGTGAATACATTATCATTACCGTGGGAGTCGAAGCTTACTCACGCCGATGACGCCATACCCCGACCTTCAGAGTCACGGACTCTTAACCTCCAATCATTATTCGATTCCCTCTATTTTCCCACCAACTGTTAGCCTGAACGAGAATCTACGCTGAAAGTTTCAACCAATCACAGCCGCGGTAATTCTGACTGGGCCGTGATCTGCCAACCAGAGGACCCGTTACATAGCGGCGACCTTGACTCTCGTTACCCAGATTACCTGCTTTTGTCTCATCTCACTCGAGCGTAGATGATAACATCAGCACGGAAGTCTGCCAACCATCGCGGAACCACAAGAATGGCTCAACAGGTGGTGGAGGCCGACACCTCGCGTGGATGATGATGATGATGATGATGTATAGAGTCCGCCAGGGATAAATATAAACACAATTCTAAGGGAGTGATTGACCTGGGAGTGAAGAAGGACGCGAGAATAAAATGCTGGAAGGCGGATCAGTCATAGAGACGAAATAATTTGGCTGAACTTGAAGCTTTTCAAGGTAAGACAGGTGATGCCACCCAGGTACCTCACCAGCTGCACCAGGTACCCTACAGATGCACCAGGAACCTCAACACAGGTGCACCACACACTCCTGTAATCATAATTATTTCCAGTACATGGGTTTAATTGTTTCGTATTTCATATAGGAATGACACGATGATGAGGCTCGCAGCTTCGTTAGACTTAAGTAGATATGAAAAGAATTTCCCGTGGTGGTGAGGTTCCACTTGTCTGCCCCTGTTATCAGCGGACACAAACACACAATACACTGACCACTAATGATCACAGTGTTTAGTAACAGTCGGCGAGGTTCCTAATAATGGACTGTGAAGACTAACACACTAACAACACTACTAGGAAATTTATTCGTTCTTGTATCGTTTCCTTTCCTTTCCCTCCTGTGCCGTCCACTTGCCCGTCTCCGACACATCCAAGTTCTTCAACACACTCAGGACATATTAGTGGTGAAGCAATACCCCATGTCCCACAATTTGCCTAAAAATATATAGAAATTTTTTTCCTGGGTTCCTCGTCCTAGGAATGTTGAAGACGTTAGAAAGTGAGTCAAGTGATAAAATGTTATTCATTATTCCCCATTGAACCTTAAACATTTAAAGTCGTGTAAACGTTTGATAAGTACAGGCAATTAACAGGTTTTAAGAATCTAAATAAAAGATACGCTCATTTAAGTATCAAAAATATATATTTTTCCTTTTCCGTTTGTTACCAGTCTTCTTACGTCAAGTGAACGAACATCATCATAATCTGGCCCTTAACCAATACAGTAAGTAGTCTAGTTCAAATTTTTTAGTTACTCCTATAATGAGAACTTTAAAATAGAAAATGAAACTAAATCTATGTCAAAGAAAACAATATTTTTCTACCGCTAACCCAATCAGATATAAATATTTTCCCGCCGAGATATATTACCAGTTATTTCAGTGGCAATTGAATTTGTATAAGACTCATACTTATCTCTGAGCGCTGAAACAGTAACTCAAGGTAATGGCGGAGCAGACGGTCAGTACCAGAAGGAGTTTCTGGAATTTCACCATTGTTTCTGGAGGTACTATTTGCATGATACTAAACACGAAAATGGAAACGATAATGTACAGAACCAACAGAATTTGACCTAACCAACTTAACCTTACCGAACTTCGTAACTGACTCCCGGTATATTAAGCAGAAATAACTTATTTTGATATCTGGTACCAATGAAAACAGCATTTTTGAAGCGTCACTGCGTAATTTAACTTCGCTGCTTCTATAAAATGTAGATTCAACCATACATAATCTATTTGCTCATAATCGCTTTCTTTTGCAATGGAAAACCTTACTTAGAACATTAATTCTTCCCCTTCTCATCCTATAGTAACTTTGGTATTTTCATCTGGCTAGCGGTAGATGATTACATTCAGCTAAGGAAACCCCAACGGTATTGTTTGTCAAAGTGTTATTCCGCATTGTAATCTACCCCTACTGATATGCACCTTCCATCCTCAAATTTTGGTGACCTCCTCCCTCCCCGCAGGAAATATCAGTCGGCGCATCGCCCCTCACCTCCCTCCCGCTCACTGGGCAAATACTTCGAATTCAGAGTTCAGTGTTTGGGGTTCAGACCTCAGGGAGAGAGAGAGGATTGGCAACGCTAAGTGGTAAACACAAAGAGTGGAGCCAACTGTACAGCTCCAGAAACAAAAGTTGCGAACAGCGACACGGAACCTACACTAATGTCAGACTAACACTGTGCATTCTCTTCATTAATCAAGAAGTTATTGATGTGACATGACAATAATGATGTACAAACAATCTACTTAACTATTTATTATAAGACCGACTTTACCGGTGACTCATATTTTCACATATAACGAGACACGAAAATTGGTTTGTAATTATAAACGAGCAAAGCAACATTCGATAACGGCTAGTCAAGTATTCTGTTTTGTTGGTTCATGACGCCCACGTAGACGCTCTTGAGAATCTATTATTTACTGGCTTACAGAAGGGGTGTCACAATGGGCAGATTTCCTCATTTCCCAATTGTGTGTATATATATATATATATATATATATATATTGTAATAAAGCTTGTTAGACTTGTTTCATCATAGACTAATGAAGAAAATGTTGTGTACATCAACATACTAAAATACGTTATTACAGTTTGTCTTTTTAGTTATTTTTTTTTTACGAGAAGAAGTGGCTTGAGTGTGTTTATATTTGTCACGGAATGGAAGAGACGCAGCTTTTGTCTTCTTGCAACTTTTCAAGTAATTTGTACCATAATGGAAGATTTTCATTGTCCACATTTATTGTACAAATATTTTTTATGACTGAGTAAACTTGCAGATAGACCTTAATAATGTGGTATAGCCGTAGATATCCGTCAGTAATGAAAGCCAAATACGAGGTCAAATGAACATTTTTGCCTAGACTTCGCCATATTGAACCAATAGCCTGCGCCTTGGTATGGCTAAGACCAAGTTATAACAAGCTATTCTGTTAGGTATCCAAGAAGTACCCATGACTCATATTACCTAACTCATTCTAAGTTCATCAAACCCAATAGAGAAGGGGGTAAAAATTAACAGTGGTATAGCATTTTCTTTTTGTATAATTTTTTTTTCATAGGTTTTTTTATCTGATTCATTCAGTAATGATTTTTCGCTGCAAAATTAGTGAAATGTATCTTACCCTAACTAACCTAACCTAACGTTACCCTACCTAACCTAACCTAACCTAAGTTAAGAAGGCCGCAACGTAAATGACAAACAATTAAGTTCTCTAGAAAAAATTCAATGACTTTGAAAAAAAAATACATTTGCAGAGATAACAAACTTTTTATATCATTTCTCCAACATATCTATAAATCTGTTGATATATAAACGTAACTTAAGATGCCACTACTGTATTATGCATTTTAACCTTTGATTAATTATCTCAGCAAATGGATTATAAAAAGGTAAGGTTAGGTTTGGTTAGGAAGGTATGTTAAGGTTAGGTAAGGTAAGATAAGGTTTGGTAAAGGTT
Organism: Homarus americanus; assembly: GCF_018991925.1. Lineage (NCBI taxonomy): Eukaryota > Metazoa > Arthropoda > Malacostraca > Decapoda > Nephropidae > Homarus > Homarus americanus. The sequence goes on along the minus strand of NW_024743834.1, from coordinate 438,946 downwards.
AGGTCCTTAAGTATTACTGAAAAACATAATTCCATCTTCACCAATGACGCTTGCAGTACGTCTAGCAGCTCTGTGTGTTTTGATACTGGTTGTATAGTAGAGAACAAGTGATCGTGGGCCCTTCGTGCCCGGTGGCTAGTCCGGTGGTACAGTTTACCAAGGCGTGAAAGTTCGAACGCTCGTGCTTGGCTAGCGCGCAACAGCCATCCGAATGACAGCGTACAGAGACATCGTTTTCCAGATGGTCGTGGTTGTTATAATCATGGTCGTGGTTGTTATAATCATGGTCGTGGTTGTTATAATCATGGTCGTGGTTGTTATAATCATAGTCGTGGTTGTTATAATCATGGTCGTGGTTGTTATAATTATGGTTGTGAGTGTTATAATCATGGTCGTGGTTGTCATAATCATGGTCGTGGTTGTTATAATCATATTCATGGTTGTTATAATCATGGTCATGGTTGTTATAATCATGGTCGTGGTTGTTATGATCATAGTCATGGTTGTTATAATCATGGTCGTGGTTGTTATAATCATGGTCGTGGTTATGATCATGGTTCTGGTTGTTATAATCATGGTCCTGGTTGTTATAATCATGGTCGTGGTCGTGATAATCATAGTCGTGGTTGTTATAATCATGGTCGTGGTTGTTATAATCATTGTCGTGATTGTTATAATCATGGTCATGGTTGTTATAATCATGGTCGTGGTTATATAATCATGGTCGTGGCTGTAATAACTCTCAGTCGTGGTTGTTATAATCAGGCGGTCGTGGTTGTTATAATCATGGTCGGTTGTTATAACTGGTGGTCGTGGTTGTTATAATCATAGTCGTGGTTGTTATAATCATAGTCGGTTGTTATATATTCATGGTAAAGTTTGTTATAATCAGTCGTGGTTATAATCATGGTCGTATAATCATGGTCGTGGTGGTTGTTATAATCATGGTCATGGTTGTTATAATCATGGTCGTGGTTGTTATGATCATAGTCATGGTTGTTATAATCATGGTCGTGGTTGTTATAATCATGGTCGTGGTTATGATCATGGTTCTGGTTGTTATAATCATGGTCCTGGTTGTTATAATCATGGTCGTGGTCGTGATACTTACAGTATCTAATATACTATAAGAAGGAATAGAATAAAGGTTAGAATAATTAGTTAAATAAATATTCGCCATAAGGAGAGGTTAGAATCATAAAAAAAAAATTATGAATCACCGATGATCATTCCGAGATATATTATATTATGAAGAGAAGTGACCTTGATTCTGGTTAGATTGGTCACCATCTGCTTAAGTCATCACCTGTGTTAAGTCATCATAGTCATCATCTACATTAGTCAGTTTTAGGCCCATCTCACATGACTGACCGACCATCGATGTTCTTTCCGCGCGAGGGTGTTAGTTTTCAATGCGTCTTATTATTTACGCTGGTGGATGTTCCTACCCTCACTGACGCAGCTATGGTCAATTTGGTGTTATTCTTGTTTATAAATGCCTTCTAATCTGTCTCAAGTCTATCCGTCCTGTCTATTGCCATCCCAACTCTCTGTTCGTCTGCGTGGTGTTTGAATGTAAGCCCGTCTGTACTCTTTGTGTCGTCAAATCTGTCTGTCTTATCCGTTGTTGGTGTGTGTCTGCCTGTTTGTCTAATGTGAACCAGTCAGTCAGCTGTCTGTCTGTCATGTTAGTTGCCATATTGTCTATTTGTGCATGTATGAATCTGTCTATTTTTGTCAACTTCCTGTCTGTTTCACTGTCTATATTCACCCTGTGTTTATTGTAGTCATCTTCTCCATGCATTCCTGTTATTATCTTTTTATCTCACCCACAGGAATAAGTATACACTGTAGCTGTAAGGTCGTCTGGTAAAGTTGAAACTGCGCATCCAGACGCATGATGAAACTCAGCTCCCCCCCACCTGTTATCTCTAACTATTTTCTGTTTCCCCCTTCTTTATTCTTCTATTTACTCATCTTCCTTCCTTTACTAATCCAAACAATATTAAAAAACAAGTAGGCTAAGAAAAAAAGTGGGGGGAGGAGGAGTCGAGCTGTCAGATAACTGCAATCGTCTGCCCGGCAGACAGAGTACAGAGGCATCTTTTGCCAGCGTAAATAAAATGGTTAATTAATGCCTTCCTAAAGAAACCATCGACATGGGACCAGGTTTGTTCTACTCTACGAATTTTTTGCGATTTTTTCACCAAGTTTGATGAAAAACGATTGTGCCGTTTCAGCTGCCCAGAACAGATACACACACGGCTAGTCCTATAGTATATTAGAAACGGCATTATTTCCGCCTTACAATAGCTTACGAAATCTCAAAAGTCACCGTAAGTTATGAAAGAAAGTCAGCCATTTTAAATCGAGTTGTGGACTTCCTAAGTCTTCAGTGAATCACCACCACAAAAGTTTATGAACTTTTAAGCACTTACGATGATCGTATCCCACTAGTGAATCTGGGCCCAGGTCAAAAGACATTACGGCTGGTGAGAATACTGCCGTTCCTACCCGAAAGCAGCTTCAAATGTGAGTAGTTGACAGGCAAGAGGACGTCTTTCTCTCTACTCTGAAGGGAAGTTTAACCCAATTAAAGACAATGTTAGTGTGTTTAATCTAATATATTATGAGAACTTTCTCCGCTCTCAAATTTGGTCGCCTCTTCCTTGCAGTAGGTCCTTCCATCTTTTGTTTACAAACAAACTACTATCACGTGCGTCGATCTCAGCTGATTTCTCCTTCTCATATGTTTGCTTGACGATTTTGTTAACTGAGCGACGATTGGCCAACTAGCTCATGCACTGTCATCTCCCTTAGGACAAGAGAACTGAATTTATAGTGGAAACTTAAGTTACAGACTGCTTATGGAACCGTAATTAAATTTTGAGTATGAAATTTACGGGACGGTAAGCAGTCTGTAAGTTACAGTTCTGTATGTCTGCGATTGTATGTAACTGATGAGGCGTTTTGAGTATGCGGCCCCTAGACGGTAAATGCGAATGTGGTAGGGACCGAAGTTTATTGACGTAGAACTGAGAAACGAGATCGGATAATGGTCGAAATTTTGCCCAGTGTGATCGTCCCTATACAGAGTCAGTCAGTCACTCGTAGACTGTCTTCACGCGTCACAGACGGACTGAAATTTCCAAACCCTCTGTGTCAGCCAAGAGGGCCTAGTGTATGTCACAAACTGCACCTCACGTCGTCAGCCATGGCAGCCTGGCGTAATTTATCACAAATAAATTAAGATAGAAGAAATATATCGCCTTTTCATCGTGATATATATAAATCAGACAGGAACTATCATACTACGAACAGATATAGTTACGTCCTGATCAGCGACACCAAGTGATAGAGTGAAGATGACAGGTAAATAGTCACTGTATCATATAAGAGGTGGTCCCCTTTCCCGTGAGCGTTGGTTAGTGGCCGGGACACCCCCAGTCCACCCAGGTGTGAATGGATACGTCTAGTGCCTGTACCGACAGACAAAATCTAACCCATGACACAACCCTGACACACTATTAGCTTAGCTAGGCGGTCAGCCTACCCTCTCTTACCTCCTCCTAAATTTCTTCAATTTCCGAACTATAACTTCCTTCCCCCACCTCTAATCTTCTTTCACCTCTCCTTTCTCTACAAAAAAAAAATGGATACGTAACTCTACAGTACAGCTGGCGGCGAGTGTAGCGCCTGCCTGTTTTACCCACTTTCAATGTACAAATTTTTATGACTTGAGGCGTACACTTGATTGCAGCATAATTATGATCGATATAACGAGGTGGACGGTGTAATGAAACCTCGCTATATAATATGCTGAGGTGGGCGCTCATGTGATGTATTATAGATGGTCATTATTATTAGGTCCAGGAATGTCTGTCGTCGCTATAATGAGGTCTCAGTGCCTCTCTGTTCTTGTATAATTGTTCCTAAGTTAGTGATGAGGTATGAACTGTCCATCTGTAATCACCCGACGCTGCTAACCCATAATCAGAAATGTAATGCAGTGATTTTTTGTATCAATATTTATTTAGTTATTGAGGCAAGGAAAAATTTATTGCCTTCTTCAGATCCCATTAACTCTATGTGAATACAATCGTCTGAAGTTAACCAAATAAATTAAGTTTACGAGGCACCCAGAGACCCACCTTCACTGAACACTGTCTCGTTACATTAGTTGTGATCCACTTAGTTTACCTTACCTTACCTTTAAACTGAGGCAGGTAAGGTTAATTATAACTCTTAATAAATTCACTGGAAGAATAACATAGCCAGGGACACTTACCTTGTGTAGAGAGGTCGTCCGTCCGGTGCTTGAGGGTGAATATTAAACACATATCTCCTCAGTTTCTCTTGTGACCTCAGCTGCACCACACGAGCACCAGTAACTGACCTGAGGAGCCAGAGAGACTTGTCATGTAATGGACCCCTGTCTCATCAACAGAACATATTATATAAATGGGTCAATACATCTGATATTATATTCAGATTCACCACCCTGTAACTTTCCACTGTCTAGTATGAGTAAGACATGAGTTGGACACGTGAGCGGGCAACTCTCCCAAGAGGGCGAGACCCATAGCTCAGCATTTCTGTAAACCCGCACAGCGAGGCCCTCACAGTCAGTCTCTCACATCAACTCATATCGTAAGGACGTGACCTAACGTTTATAATACATAAACGCTGTCCCTTCCTCATTCACTCCTAAACAGTGGAACTTACGGTCGATCTATCACTCAGGAATTATATATACAATCCTTTTATAATAAAACAAAGGCACTACCGTTTGGGTTTCGTTACTTAAAACCCAAATATAAATATATGTGAACGGCCTGGTTAATTGCACAAGCAGCCGATTCAGTCACACATCTAGAGAAATATGATAACACACGCAGGAATGATGAGCCACAGAGCCAAAATTAATGTAAATATTTCAATTTGATGTATTTTTTTTGTCACTGTCCTTAACGTTATAATCTTATATCATATGGTGATGTTTAAACAAATCATCAGTCACCATTTGTTATTGTCAGACATCATCGTAAGGCGTCATCATCATCCTCACAAAGAACGTTATTTCTGCCCTCATGAATTAGTCTCACTCCAAAATGTATCTTTACACAGTGATCCGATGTGTCAAAATGAACATTGTGACTCCTGTTGTCTCGGTAGGGTTGTCAAAATCCTTCGTCCGTTGCGTCAGTGTCTCACACAAAATCGTAAAGAAATTTTTTGGAGCGAGAACAGTCACAGAGAGTCACGTGTCACTTAGTTTCACTCTTAGTAAATAATGTAGAACAAACGCTTATTGACCCAGCCACACCCTGAGTTGTTGAGATGCAGTAAAATGTTTAATGTATCAATAACATTAACATGGGTTATAAGAACTAGTTGTCATGTTTGTAAATCAGCTATTCATAGTCCAGTGGCTCAGTAACACGCAAATTACTTTACCAGAAATATTAAGTTGAGGTGACGCGCATTCTTTAGCATACTCACTCAACAACCACGTAGCATACGTCAGTGTCGTACTCTGGTCCTGGGAAGATGAAAGAGAAGAAAAAAACCCACCAACTGATGTATAGTAATCATTAAAGAACAAAACATAACGATATAGCTGTGTAACTTACTGCACTAAACATCGTTCATTATCTGAATGATATAATTGTAATCTTATAATTATATTCGATTTACAAGTATTCTCAACAAATATCTTTTACTGTACATTAATAACTTTTGGCACATATCGCTGACGCCCCCTCCGCCTCGGCCCCTGCGTGGCGTGTTATCGATCAACATATACAGTAGGAGGCGATTAGGGCCGTGGGAACTATCAGTCGGGGACCCTACTTCTTCAGCGACGGCGGCACAAGAGACGACTCCCACCCCCCCGCTAGTTCCCCACCTCGTTGACCCCTGACCTTCGTTCCCCTCCCCCCCTTTACCCTGCAGCTGACCCCTTGACCACTCCCACCGCTGACCCCGTGACCTCGGAGAGTCAAACTATCATTCTAAGGTCACCCTTCACTCAATTTTGATGATCTGTTTTACCACAAAGTTTAAAAGTGCAAGAGTTTAAAACTTCCTTATACCACGAGTAAATATTAGGAAATTATTGAAACCTTATGTTAAGAGATATCAAATGAAGTAATAATAGTACAATAAACGTCTTTACTCTGATGATAACACCGGAAAAAATTGAAGACAACATGGCGACTCAGAACAACTCTCACTATATAAACAATAACATAGCAGTCACAGGTCGTCACTTCACCTCTGTTCAGTCCACCTTGTCCACCGGTCCCACCTCCCTGGCTCACCACCACCACCACCACCACCACTACCACCACCAAGCCACAAGACACACGCCGAAGACCAAGGCGATGGAGTCACCGAAGGATACCATTGTGGAGTTCTGTGAGGAGACGTCCTTCCATGGTATCAAGTACTTCGTCAGGAAGGACTTCTCAGTAATCAAACGGTGAGTCTTTGGTATACTCTGAGGGTCGCAAGTTTGCTCCCGGGGCACACACAGTTGACCCAGTTATAAATGTTGACATTCAGACTTTTACAAACAGCCATACGTAATAAACGCTAAAAGATGTGGCCAAACTGATATTGGCCTCAGATTCTTGGCATCCTCACCTCACTTCATATTAAGGTAGTTAATCTTTAGGTGAAATAACCACACTCCCCCATCCCCATCCCCACCCAAACCACACCACACCACCCCACACACAACCCACATTCCCACCCCCCATTTAATCACACCCCACCAATTGGGTTATGGTGGAGTTTGATAGTTAGCATAGGGAATAGGGGAGCGTTCAAGGGTATATTACATGTTCCTAGGCTTCCCTGAACATGATCCCTGGGTCGATGTTCTCAAGAAACTTCGAAAGGGGCGGAGGCAAATTAAGCGTCATAAATCATCCAGTGTTTTAAGTCGACTGTAATTTGTTCATGACATTTATCAAGAGTGAAATAATAGATTCCAGTACAATTTTAAGCTAATGTAAATGTGACGTCATCTGCCCCTCCCTCCCTTCTACCCTTCCTCTCTCTGTCCCTCCCTCACCCCCCTCCCCCAGTACCTATGTGCGTCATGAAGTTGATTGATGCACGAGGCCAACCCTTCCCCCCTATTCACCCCCCCTACCACCATACCCCCAACTCCCTCCCCATGATATTTTACCAATTCGAGTTACAAAGTATGTTAGACTCCCAGGATTATCATTATTTTTTTTTACGGGGAATAGCCCACCCGGGCACAGATCATCGACCCACAACGGGGCCTAGAGGGCGAAAAAATAAGATTAGAAAGAAAAAAGAAAAAAAAGTTATATTAATCTACACCACGAAGATGACGGAAAACTAGCTTTTTGAAGTGAGACAGATTGTATGAGTATAGAAACACAGAAGAAGGCAGAGCATTCCACAGTTTGGATGTGTGAGGAAAGAAGGAGGCACTATAACGGGTTATTCTAGTGTGACCGACATCCACACAGAAACGACGGCCTTGCCGGCGGTACACAGGATGCCAAATCTACCGAACATTGCCCGTTAAAGTACCTGTAAAAGAGAGAGTGAAGCAACATTGCGCCGAAGAGAAAAGGAAGAGAGATTATCAACTAATGGAGGAGAGTTAATAAGACGAAATGCCTTTGATTCCACCCTATCTAACAGTTGGACAGAAGAAGAGCCACCCCAAATATGAGAGCAGTACTCCAAGTTATGACGAATGAATCCCTTATATAATAGAAGCAACTGCTCAGGAGTGAAGTAGCTACGGCATCTGTACAGCATTCCCAGCTTTCGGGAGGCAGCTTTAGCTCTGTTGAGGATTTGTGGCTTCCATGACATGTTACAGGAAATGGTGAGGCCTAGCATATCTATTTTAGAATTTGGCAGAATGATTGCGTCCTGAAATGTGATTGGTGGGAGATCATCTAATTTGGAAAGTGTAATTGGTAAATACTGAGTTTTATTACTATTGAATTTAACCAAGTTTCTACCTCCCCATTCGGAGACGTTGCACAGATTCGCATTGATACATGTAATGATATCAGCTCTAAAAACAGATCTATATTGAGAATTAGGAAAAAGGGAAAAATGTGAAGAAGAGTGAAGAGAAGAATCATCAGCGTGAGAATGGATATACTTAGTCGTAGTGTGAAGTAAATCATTGATAAAAAGAAGGAAGAGAATAGGTGAAAGAACAGAACCCTGTGGGACACCACTATTAGTAAAGAAAGAGCGAGAGGTCGATCCCTCGACAACAACTGCCATGGATCGGTTCTCAAGGAAGCTAGAAATTAGAGAACAAAGTGGTGGGGAGAAACCATAAGAGGGAAGTTTAGAAAGCAAACACTTGTGCCATACCTTGTCAAATGCTTTGGAGATGTCGAGGGCCACGACATAAGTTCTCCCATAATCCCTAAGAGAGGATGACCAAAGATGGGTGCAGTAGGAGAGCAGATCACCAGTAGATCTCGCCTGGCGAAAGCCATACTGGTGATCCGACAAAAGAGAGAGGCGTTCAAGATGACGGAGAAAATGGGAGTTCAAGATAGTTTCGAAAATCTTAGAGAGGGATAAAGTTAGGCCAATGGGGCGATAGTTGGAGGGATTAGAATGGTCATCCTTCTTTGGGATGGGCTGAAGCAAGGCATGCTTCCAAGAAGAAGGAAAAGTTTGGGTTTTGAGGCAACGGCGAAAGAGGCGAGCAAGCACAGGGCCCAGAACTTCAGCACACTCCCTAAGAACTCGAGGGGGTATTCCGTCCGGTCCATGTGCCTTACTCACATCCAACCTGGATAACACACCAGCAACCCTACGAGTAGAGATTATAGGAAAGTGCATAGGTTCAGTGGCTATAGAGTTATCAGGTCGGAAAAGAGGAGGAAAAAAAGGAGTGCAGAAGTTATCACAGATGTTTTTTGTTAAGGACCAGAAGGATTTACTAGAAGAAGAGTTTGTCAGGACAGCGGTCTTTCTTTTTATAAAATTCCGCTTGGCCCTACGAAGAATAGCCTTACATCGATTCCTAGAAGTAATGAAAGAGGAGTGGGCAATAGGAGAAGGAGATAGTTTCATAGCTTGATACACCCTATCTCTCCCCCTACAAGCAAGAGAACAGCAGCGATGAAACCATGATTGTAAAGTGAAAGTTTTGGTAGAAGATGGGATAAATGCACTCATACCACCCTGTATGACCCCAGCAATGCTGTCAGCACATACCGAGGCGTCCCGAGTGGAAAAGCAACATTCATCCCAAGGAAAGTCGGAGAAGAATTGCCGCAAGGACTGCCAGTTTGCCCTCCAATAATGCCATAGTTGGCGGTTAGAGGGGGGTGGGGGAGGTGGTCGTACCCAGTTTGATTTAATAGAAATAAGATTGTGATCAGAAAACCCAAAGGGAGCAGAAATTGAGTATGAATAGTGTGAGGGGTTAGAGGTAAAATAGAGATCAAGAATGTCAGTAAGTTGGTCGTGTCGATCAGGAACGCATAAAGTGTGTTTAATTATTTGTTCCAAATCAGTAAGTAAGGAAAAAGAGAGTGCCTCAGCTCCACCTTGGTCATCCCTTGCAGAGCCAAGCCACTCTCTGTGATGTACATTGAAATCCCCCAGGTAGAGGATCTCGGTGTTGGGGTGTGTGGATAGCAACGACTCATGGCAAGAAGTGAGATAGTCAAAGCGTTCTAAATAGTTGGTCGAGTTGGGAGAACAGTATAGGAAACAGAGAAAAATAGTCATAGTTAGTAGAGATGCCATCATAAAGGGGTGATTCAAGATCCGTGAGTCGAGTTATAGGTGTACGTGTGTTGAAGTAGGCGCATACTCCTCCCTTAGAACGCAAAGAGGTATAAAGATTGTAGTTGGAGACTTGAAAAGGTTAGGTGAAGCTGCTTTGGTCAGTTGGAGTTCAGATAGTAGTAATAGGTCGGGGGAAGAGGTTAATAGATGTTGCTCCACAGAAGGAAAATTGGATCTCAGGCCGTGAATGTTGGAAAAATGAAGTGTGAAAAAAGCCGATCCTCCAGCAACCGCGGTGACGTCAGTTGAGGCCCCAGTAATTTGATGATGATCAGGTCGGCCCTTGGGTCCACAACCTTCCCGACCAGTGGGACCCACCCGAGAAGGTCGCGCTTTAATATTATTGTCAGCTGATAACATAGGAGGGAAAAATTAGAGAGAATAGAGCAGATCAAAAGTGAGAAAGGTTATATTTGTTGTGTTGTCAAAAGTAAGAAAGACAATTGAGACCCTACAATTGTGTGTAAAAGAGGCAGAAAGACAGATGAGCAACCTGGGACATAAGAACATAGAAAATAAGGAGTCTGCAATAGGCCGGTTGGGCTGTGCAATGTACATGGCAGCTCCTGTCGAGAGTTACTACCACTCTCTATCATCCACGAATCTATCTAGCCTCATTTTAAAACTTTCCAGCTAAGCTAAGCTAAGCTAAGCTAAGCTGGTTCCACTCGTCCACCACCCTATTTGTGAACCAGTTCCTTCCTATCTCCCTCCTAAACCTAAACTTATCCAACTTAAATCCGTTGCTCCGAGTCCTATCCTGCTCGGATATTTTAAGAACTTTATCTATATCTCTTTTATTGATTCCTTTCACTCACTTAAATACTTCTGTCATATCTCCCCGCACTCTTCGTCTTTCTAGGGAATGCAAGTTTAGTTTCTTTAACCTATCTTGATATGGAAGGTTTCTAAGTCCCGGAATCATTTTCGTCATTCTTCGCAGCACCGACTCCAGTGAATTGATATCCATTCTATAATAAGGGCACCAGAACTGAACTGCATAATCGAGGTGCGGCCTGACTAACGCAAGATATATTTGCAATAAGAGCTCTGCACTCCGATTACTTACACTTCTAGATATAAAACCGAATACTCTGTTTGCCTTATTTCGAACATTAACGCACTGTATTCTAGGCCGTAGGTCCGGGCTTACAAGTACCCCTAAGTCTCTTTCACAAGTCGACTTCTCTAGGTTGATGTTGTTAAGGCTGTATACATCGACAGTATTTGTTCTTCCAATATTAAGTACGCTGCACTTGCTGGTGTTGAATTTATTTGCCATTTTCTGACCACTCCTGCAGTTTATTTAAATCCTCCTGCAGTGCATTTGCATCCTGCCCTGAATTAATCTGCCGCCCTATTTTGGTGTCATCTGCAAACTTGCTTATGTCACTGCTGATCCCAGTATCTAGATCGTTTATGTAGATTATGAACATGAATGGGCCCAGTACTGACTCCCGGGGAACCCCACTGGTTACACAGCCCCACTCAGATTTAACACCATCTACGCTGACCATCTGATCTATCGGTGAGCCATAATTTTATCCAATTTAAAACTTTCCCCTCGATACCATGAGCCTTAACTTTTCTTAGAAGCCTCTGATGCGGTACTCTGTCAAACGCTTTGCTAAAGTCTAAGTAAATAACATCGTAATTTTCGTCATTATCTACTACCTCGAAGACTTTCCTAAAAAAGTCAGCAGATTTGGTAGACTTGTTCACAATTTTCGTGATGCCATATGGTAGCAGGGTCTACCATTAGACAATACATTAGGCTTAGGTTAGGTTAGGTTAGTTTAGTTTAGTTTAGGTTGTATCTTGCTCTCCTGCTTTACCATTAACTCCCGTAGTTTCGCGTAACAGAGGACGTAATTATCCAAGTCGTTATCGCATCTGAGGAATGGCTACAGCGCCCGCCTAAATGTCCCTGTAAATGGGTATGCACTATTGGCCATGCTGCCTCCTTGTGTATCGAGGGCTTAGTACACAGTGTCCCAACGGGTCATGGCCAAAGTATCATCGTGTTGTTCAGGATTATATTTATTCGTCTCCTCTTCTCCCGGAATGTACTCAGCCATCTGTCTAACCTTAATAAGTGTTATACAAACTTTTCACTTATAAAGGCGTAGTGAATGATTCATACAAGGATGATAAAAACCTTCTACTTATACTTAAAAAACATGGTGTTAAAAGTTTACTACTAAAAGAGGGCGATAAATCTTTCCCAATTTGACGTAATGGAACCAAACACAAATTGTTTTCTTACAAGTTACTCTTATCGAGGCTGTTACTTATCACCCCGCGGTCAATATTGTAGGTAAAAACATGATGAACAACCAGCACATGACAAGGCAACCTAATAATGGAGAGAATTCCTTACCACAGTACCTCTTAAGCCACGTACTGTACACCTGGTGATATATAATGTATATAAACTTGATCTGACGGTCATATATAGTACACCATGAGTTATATACTGTACTATATAGTTGAAATAAGGGAAATAGAGTTGAGTTGAGTAAAATAAAGAAAAATTTGGTTAGGTTAGGTTAGGTTAGGTTAAATGTGCTAAAGAAGATTGACTATTGAGCAAGAGATCTGATTAGGTTGACAGGAATGCATCTTACCTGTAAACTCAACTCAACAACAGCGACTATAATTATCGACGTAAGTAACACCTACATGTTTATCAATAAGACATTACATATTGGGGACGAGAAAAACATCCATTTACTGTATTACTTTTTCTATCTTCTTTTCAACACCTGGTATAATTAATGAGACGCGGAGCCAAAAGGTGAATTCATTTTATTAGACCACCTGTAGGAGTTGTAAACAAGAGAGGGGTTGGGTGGGGTGGGGGAAGGAGAGGGGTGGGGTGGGGGAAGGAGAGGTGTGGGGATTAAGAGAGGCGTAGGGAGGGAGAGGGGTAGGGAAGGAGGAAGTAGAGGGGTGGGGGAAGAAGGAAGAAGAAGAGGAGTAGGAAGAAGAAGAGGAGGGGTAGGGGAGGAGGAAGAAGAGGAGGAGTGGGGGAATGAGGAAAAAGAAGAGGGATGGTGGAGAGTGATCTTTGTAGCGCTGACAATATACTGTAATTTACACAGTCAGGTAAACATGGACTTATCAGGTGAGGCTACAGAGTCTTAATGAGTTTTTATCTCACCTGTGCACCTGAGTGACTCCCTGTAACAAATAATCCGTCCCTTTATTAATCGTTAACATATACTGTACACTCCCTAGACAAGTAGAGTTTACCGACACACACACACACACACACATGCACGCAAAAAGTCAATATTCTATCAAGCCTTTTAAGCTGTATAGTTTCGGTTTTAAGTCAATCACAACACTCGCCACTAAGTACAACTGCCTCACACTGAGTACCATAATCATACTCTGACAAGTCCTCGTACCAGAGTCCAATAAAAGACTTATATAAGACTTATAAGTGAATTAAAATTATAATAACGCCATAACTACTAAGACTGGTTGGTAATTTCACTCACCAGTATAATAACTTCAATGTAATTATTGAACTTACCGCCTATTAAACTAATCGACTCACTGTAGATCGCTCTTACTATTATAACACAAACAAACAAAACGTATGTTCGTTTGTTCAAAGTACATTACTAACGCTAAGAGTCAACACCACACCTACTGCCACTTGTACGATGATATATGAAAGATTTAACATAATATCAGCTAATTACCGTAACAGTAAGGGGTGCGGTGGGCCAGTGGATACAGGGCTCAACTCTTCTACTAAGTGCTGTTGGTTCGATCCAAGGAGATATATATATATATATATGTTTAACTTTATTTTTTATTGTTATTTTTTTTTGGGGGGGGGGGGTGCCCAGCAGGAGCCAAGCCCTAGCTAATAGTAGTGTAGTGGATATAGTGTAGCTAATAGTGCAGTGGACATAGTGTAGGTAATAGTGTAGTGGATATAGTGTAGCTAATAGTGTAGTGGATACAGTGTAGCTTATAGTGTAGTGGATACAGTGTAGCTTATTGTGTAGTGGATATAGTGAAGCTAATAGTGTAGTGGGTATAGTGTAGCTTATTGTGTAGTGGATATCGTGTAGCTAATAGTGTAGTGGATATAGTGTAGCTTATTGTGTAGTGGATATCGTGTAGGTAATAGTGTAGTGGATATAAGAACATAAGAACATAATAATGGAGGAAAGTGCAGCGGGCCTATTGGCCCATACTGGGCAGTCCCGTTTACACCCAACCCCTATTGCTCATATAAGCATCCAACCTATGTTTGAAGCAATTCAGCGTATTCGAGTTAATGATGATATTTGGTAACTTGTTCCATTCATCCACTACTCTGTTTCCAAACCAGTGTTTACCTATTTCACGCCTAAATCCAAATTTGTCTAATTTAAATCCATTGTTACGAGTTAGCTCCTGGTTGGATAGTTTGAGTACCGTTGTAATGTCCCCTTTGTTTAGCCCTGCCTTCCACTTATACACCTCTATCAGGTCGCCCCTCGCTCTACGTCTCTCGAGGGAATGCAAATTAAGATGCTTTAACCTGTCTCTATACTCAAGGTTCCTAATGCCCGGGATTAGTCTTGTCATTCTCCTCTGAATTCTTTCCAAGGATTCTATATCCATTCTGTAATACGGTGACCAGAACTGAACTGAACTGCGTAATCCAGGTGTGGTCTCAAGAGTAAGATAGAGTTTCAGGATGACCTCGCTAGTCTTGTAACTAACACTCCTTTGTATGAACCCAAGTACTTTATTAGCCTTGTTACGAGCAAAAACACATTGTTTACTTGGCTTAAGGTTCCTACTTATCATTACTCCTAAATCTCTCTCACAGTCGGATTTCTCTATGGCATCGTTGTTCATCTGGTATCTGGTTTCTCTGTTTACATCTCCTATGCTTAGTACTTTACATTTGTCCACGTTGAATTTCATCTGCCATTTTTCAGACCATTCGAAAAATTTGTTTAGATCTTCCTGTAGTTTTGTGGAGTCCTCGTCAGATTTAATAACACGTCCTATTTTAGTGCCATCAGCAAATTTGCTTATGTTGCTGTCTATGCCGATATCTATGTCGTTTATGCATATAATAAATAATAATGGTCCAAGTACACCACTTGTGACGTTGCTCCAATGGGACTTAGTGCCATTAATGTTCACTCGCTGTTTCCTGTCCTGTAACCACGCCCTAATCCATTTAAGGATATTACCTTTGATGCCATGTGCTTCTACCTTTCTAATTAGTCTTTCGTGGGGGACTCTGTCGAAGGCTTTGCTAAAGTCGAGATATACCACATCATAATTGTGCCCCTCGTCCACCGATTCGAAAACTGATGAAAAGAATGTTAATAGATTAGTTAGACATGAACGTCCGCTTGTGAAGCCATCCTGGGAATCATTGATCAATCGGTGCTTCTCCAGGTGATTTCGAATAGAGTTTGAAATGATTGCTTCCAGTAATTTGCCTACTGTTGATGTTAGACTGATTGGGCGGTAGTTAGAGGATAGTGATCTATCCCCCTTCTTGAAAATCGGTATTACATTCGCTATCCTCCAGGATTCTGGTACTACACCTGTTTTTAAGGACATGTTAAACAACTTTGCTAAGGGCATACTAAGCTCTTCCTTACATTCCTTTAATACTCTGGCAAATATCTCATCGGGGCCAGGTGACTTATTAGGCTTTAGTTTGTCTATTTGCTTACTAACATCGTTACTAGTCACTACTATCTCACTTAATTTGTTTTCTTCACTATCTCTGAATAACGTCGGTGCCCCGGGTATCATGTTTAAATTTTCGGTGGTGAAAACTGTTGAAAAATATTTATTCAAATTATTGCTCATTTCTCTGTCGTTATCAGTGAGCTCGCCGGTGTCTGACCATATTGGTCCAATCTTTTCTCGCGTTTTAGTTTGATACATATGGTAGAATCCTTTGGGGTTTGTCTTCGCCTCCCTTGCTATCCTTACCTCATTATTCATCTTGGCTTTCCTTATCTCGGTTTTAACCCTACTCGCCAATACCCTATAATAATCCCGGAGGTGAATTTCGCCACGATTTATCCTTCTACCTATAGCCTTCCTTTGGCCAATGATGTTCTTTAAATAATTATTTATCCATTTAGGGTCATTGTTGTCTGATCTGAGTTTTTTGCATGGTACGTTCTGCCTTTGTGCATTAAGTAACTCAGTATTTAAATTGTCGTGGAACTCGGCAATCTCAGATCTCGTTATCTGGTCTGTGTCATCTGTCAGGTTCACGGCCAAGAGCGACACCCCCTCTCTCAGCTGCCTCTTTAAACTGTCAAAGTTTGCCCTTCTGAAATCTGGTACTTTAGTGGAATTTTCCTTACGTCTGCCCTGAAAATCTAACTGGAATCTAATTTCTTTGTGATCGCTGTTTGCAAGTTCGTTCCCTACCTCGACATTGCTAATGAGGTTTTCTCTGTTTGACAGAACTAAATCGAGTATATTATTACCCCGGGTGGGTTCGGTTATATGTTGACTTAGGAAACAGTCCTGGATCGTCTCGAGAAAATCCTCTGATTCTGAGTTACCTGTAAGGTCAGTCCAATCTATTTGGCCAAGGTTAAAGTCGCCTACTATACAGACTTTGTTGTGTATGGAAGCCCTGCGCATTTCATCCCAGATAAGTCGCTCATTGACTCTATCAAGATTGGGAGGTCTATATATTACTCCTGTGATTAATTTTTCCCTACCGTCGATTAATTCTATCCAAATTGTTTCTGTATTCCGCTCAGTTTTTATTTCCTTATTTATTTCACACTTCAGATTATCCCTAACATAGATTGCTACTCCGCCTCCTTTCCTGGTCTGCCTATCGGTATGGAACAGTTTGTAACCCGCAATTTGGTATTCGACCGGTAACTCACGTGTGTCTAGGTTGATCCATGTTTCAGTGAATGCTATTATATCGATTTTTTCGGTACATACCAAGGCCCTAATATCATCCATTTTGTTTCTCATACTTCTACTGTTCGCGTAGTAGACATTTAAGTTAGTCGTGTTTTGAGTCCTCCCCTTACCGCGTTTAGTTTTAAACTCCCTGTCTAATTTAGTTTTGTCATCATTCCTAACACTATTTATCTATAATCTTTCACTTTGTTTACCCGCTCCCACTGCAGTCTCCTCCACCCCCGTGCTCATATGTTCTCCTAGCATTTTAAAAACTTCGATATCTTTTGAACTGCCCCCTCTAGAGCCCCAGCCAGGGTTGCTACTCCATCCCTAGACAGGTGCACCCCATCCCTAGCATAAAGGTCCCTTCTGCCGTAGAAGTTGTCCCAGTTGTCAATGAATGGGACTGATATTGACTTGCAATATCTGTCAAGACGGTCGTTGACACCAACTGCCCTTGACAACCATTCACTGCCAACTCTCCTTCTAGGTAATATTGTAGTGGATATAGTGTAGGTAATAGTGTAGTGGATATAGTGTAGCTAATAGTGTAGTGGATATAGTGTAGCTAATAGTGTAGTGGACATAGTGTAGGTAATAGTGTAGTGGATATAGTGTAGGAGGATGTTGGGAAAGAGGTGGGAAAAAGGAGGTGGAGGAGGGGAGAGAGAGAGAGAGAGAGAGAGAGAGAGAGAGAGAGGAGAGGGGTTGTGCCTTACCAATCAATGAAACCCATTTACTTCTTAACCATTAGTGAAGAACTGGCAGGAGGAAAATCTATACCGGATAAGTGTATGATGACGCTGGCAACTAGGCGACTTACATCCACTCTTTAGGTTTTGATTCTTTAATGCTCAATGAGTTTAAGTGAACAATTTCATTTATTTTATGGTTTGGAATTCGATGATGGCGTCAATCAGGAGTACACGGGTAGGGGGGTGGGCGAGTACGCGGGTAAGGGGATCGAGTACACGGGTAAGGGGTCGAGTAGACGGGTAGGGGTGTCGAGCATGGCTGGGTGTTAATGTGATTGACTGTGCTCTTGCTCTCGCCCGCTCGGTTACTGGCCAGCGTCATCTCTCTCCATGATGACAAATGTGTACATATTTTATTCACTCGTGCTGAGATAAATACACCGGTAACTGGACACTATTATAAATAGCCAATACCAACGTCAGTTTTATACATTAAGACTCAACTGTATACTATCATAGCTATTGTAAGTTGTTTGGTTTAGTCGTGTGTCAAGCATCACGCGAGGAATCAATATATCTTGTTTGGAATATTTCGGAATATTTCTTTATTAGTGTGTGTGTGTGTGTGTGTGTGTGTGTGTGTTTATCGTAACTGTAAACAATTAACCTGACGTGAATCATTAAACATCTATTCGTAGATTTTAAAGTGTATTTTGTAATTCTTTTTTTCATAATTTTCTTTAACATTTATATTGAATTATTTTATACCTTTACCTTATACCGTCATCTTCACACGTGTTGGTCAAGGTAAACCAAGTGGCTTACCTGTTTTATTAAATACATGTTAATTTAAAGTCTCACTTCTATTCAACTTTCAATTTCGTTATTATTGCATTTTTTGTTTTCTGATTAATTACTCTTTCTTTAACCTCGGGACATTGTCGTAAACATTCAACTAAATAATTCTTTTGAGTGAGGATATGTTTGAGGTGAGGTGAGGTGAGGTGAGGTGAGGTGAGGTGAGGTTTTATTACAGTGGCAGGGAGACTCCATCGGTGACTGTGGTCGGAGAAATCGTTCAACCTTTTTGACAGTTTCAGTATTTCATTGTTATTCTTCACGTGTGTATCAAGAGTATAAGTGCGTGGGCGTGGGACTTACGGTCAGTACACACAACACTTAATGATTTTCTTACTTTGTTTTATTTTTACCACAATCGACTAAGTATTTATATACCATTACCTGGACAACACCTGTACGACAACAACTAATGGAAGAGATTAATGAGTTGTTTGTCCTTGAGTTAGTTCTAAGAAAAACTGAAGACTTAATGCGTCACTACGATTCAATTGAGACTAATTGGCTTTTAATGACGCACCAACCAGCTCTCACTTGCTTATAGTCGTATGGTGCATTCACTTCACATTACCTCCCATTATATCGTGAGACGACTCTAATTCTCTTGAACTGAAAAGTATTTGGGTCAAGGTTAATTTGGTACGCTAACTCGGGATTTTTTTTATTTTTTTTTATTTTATTTAGATCAGATAAATGTAGTTCCGTGTACTGTGTTTGTTATAAAAAAAGGAAATCCCTGAAAGTAGTTGAAAGATTGAGAGTGTTTACGGAAATGTCACACGGTAAAATTAGCCACTAACTCGTTCAATTTTAATCTAAACTTAACATTAATCGATTTTTATAAACCTTTCGGGGGTGTGGAGGGCGGGGAAAGGAGAATGGAGGGAGCGGGGAAGGGAGAATGGAGGGGCGGGGGAAGGAGAATGGAGAGAGGGAAAGGGAAGTGAGAATAAAGGGGATAGGGTGGGGTAAGGGGAGGGGGGGACATCTCAGCCACGTCTACAATATGTTCCCCTATGAAATCACCCTAGCAAGTTCTCCTGAAGGTTGGTGCCTCTCTTCTTCCTCCTCCAGGTTGTTCTGGCTGCTGTGTTGGCTGGTGTCATTCATCGCGTGTTGTTATTACATCACCACCAACATCAGCGAGTTCCAGAGCTCACCCACTCTCATCTCCATCGACTCCACCACCTCCCCGATCTCTAAGGTTGATTTCCCTTCCATCACTTTCTGTAACTTCAACCACATCTTAAAGAGTCGCCATCCGCCCACCCAGGAGGATGTCGTCGGCAGGTAAGATTGATTACCTACTGATATCCCCAGCAGAACCAGCAGGTGAAGCCGAGGTCAGTAGCAGTTGAATAAGTGGTTTAAAAAAAATAAAACTAATTACTACGTTAACTATTATAAGGCAAGAAACTACAGTAGATTGTAAAAAAATTAACATAACCAACCGCGTTTAGTCTGCGAGAGAAACTCTGGAAGACGGCGGTAGGAATAAACCCCACAGAGACACACACGAACACACAGGTAGTATGGTATGACTGCCGGCTTCTGATGTTATCTTGCTTATATACTAAACACTGTCAACGGTTCAGCCAATCAGGAGTGTTCATTCATGTTAACTATCCTAAGTGCTAGTTTACTTGCAGACCAGAGTATGTGTTACCATCTGGATACCTTTAACACTCAGAATATATTCCCCCAGAGTGCCCCCGAACAATAGATACATGCCATCAATATAGTAATTCAACTTTTGTAAATTTGCTCTCTGAAAGAACGGATTATGAAACTGTTTGTCGTGCAGTTCATCGAATACTTCATGTATATAGTTACAGGTCACAGGGACATACCATTACCCACAACTATTTTATATCCTTTAGTCTATTTTACTTGTAGTTATTTTGTTTACCTTATTTACTTGTGGTTTTCCTCTATTTTTTTGTGTTACTGGTTGAATCAGTGAACTTTTATTAATGTTTGGTGTTTTAAAGCATTTGGACCATTTATGTAAAATTTTAGTGTAAACTCTGTATTCGTAATTTGTGGTCAATAAAATATCTATCAATCTATCCATGATAGTTTGTTTGTTTTTTCTACAGAATGAAGTACAAGGCTGACCACTGGACTACACTGACACGTGGAGTCTATCAAAATCTATTCAGCAGTGAACCTCTGAGGGAACTTGTTAACTCCAGCGTTCTGAGCCTCGACGATCAAGAAGTTCACTGTATCATTAAGGAGGTCGGTCTCTTTCTATCTCTTCTCACGGCTATTACCTGATCCATTCCTCCCCGACCCCTCCTCTCCTCGCTGGACACAATGATCGCTTCTTGTCCCACTGTAGCGAGTTAGTGACTAGGATACTTCCCACCATCCCATCACAGCTGCGGGGTTCATTAACATTACTTATCGTTTGATATTGGTTTAATTCCCAATATGTACTCTCAATAATTGTTTTTTTCTTACAAGTGACTAATATTTAATATGTGTTTTTTATGTATGATGTTCTATTTTATCCTCTTATTAACTCCGTAACTCAGGGGGTGAATTAATCTGATCCAGGTTAGATATCTCCGTTTCTTGATTCCAGTCTTTGGTTACGTTATTATCACACTCATTCTTATACTTAGAGCGACAGAATATATATATTATCTCTTTAGGATTTGATGTCATATTCTTTATATCATTTCTTACCTCGCTGGACCTAATAGTGGTTGTTTTGTTGTAGATTTTTCACTGAAACTTACATAAGAGGATAGAGCTCTTTCTCACTATCTTTATCTGGCTATCTGTCTTGTCCGTCCTTTCTCTGCTTCTCCCTTCCTCTTTGTCTCTCTCCCTCTTCATACTCTCCATCTTTCTCTTTCCTTTTCTCTTTTCTCTTTCTTCTCTCTTTTCTCTCTCTCTTTCTCCTGTCTCCTTTCTCTCCTACCCTTTGTTTCTTTGCTACCTACTACCTCTCTCACTCTCTCCTCTACTCCCACGGTGAACAGAGCGCCCAGCGGTGTGAGGACATGATCCTCTTCTGCCTGTGGAGCGACAGTGAGGACTGCACCAAATACGTCACCCAGGTCCCTACTACCTACGGCTTCTGCTGCATCATCAACCTCACCCAAAAGTAACTATACGAGAGAGAGAGAGAGAGAGAGAGAGAGAGAGAGAGAGAGAGAGAGAGATACTGGGGTGGATCAACTTCACAATAGATATATCAAAACTCACTACCATAGAATCCAACATCTATTCGATAACTAATACAAATGAAGAATTATCACGATATTTAACAGTTCCTCGATTAATATACTGATTTCCTGTGTGACCCAGCATGAGCAAGGCCACGAATCTAGACCTGTGCCCGGGTGATGTACAACGCTCAGGGCTCAAGACCACCACGACTACTAAACACACCACAGATACTACAGCAGAAGGAGGTCACAGTAACGTCGCCGTCAGTGCTGCTGGGATGGATCAAGGCCTGACGGTACTGCTTGATGCTCAGGTGGAGGAGTACTTCTACAGCACCTTCCACTCCGTTGGCTTCAAGGTTAGGACGATAGAGTGAGAGAGAGAGAGAGAGAGAGAGAGAGAGAGAGAGAGAGAGTCTTTGTCATTGGGTGAAACATACTATAATAACACTACATTCAGTTCATCACTAAAAGAATATCTATGGACTCAGACTTGTGGGCTTTAACACACAGTGACTCCTCCCCACCACAGATTCATCTCCAGGAACCAAACGGGCCGTCTGGTCTTGGTCCTTATAGCGTGGTCGTGTCTACTGGGAAAGAAGCCTTCATTCCTATAGAAGCTCACACTACCTTCACTACTATGGCCGCCTCACAGCTCCGTCCCGACCAGAGGAAGTGAGTAGTTAGGTTAAGTTAGGTTAGGTTAGTGATGAATAATCAATAATTGGAGTAAATAAATAAAATGGCCCTTCCCCCCCAAAGTAAAAAAGAATGACCCCCAAAAGGTAAAATAATGACCCCCCTCCATTACCTGTTGTTATGATGACATATTAACCTCATCACCAGGTGTTACCAAGACGGCGAACACATTTTAAAGACGTCCCCTAAAGCTTATTCGCACGAGGCGTGTATCCTGAACTTGGAAACAACTCACCTGGTGAAGGCGTGTGGCTGTAGGAAGTATCACATGCCAGGTAAGAAGGGGGGCCGGGGGGTAACGCTAATTCTAAGTGTTTCTGTATCTAACTAACCTTTTCATGTCTGTATGTATGTATGTATGTATGTATGTATGTATGTATGTATGTATGTATATATGTCTCGACTTTAGCAAAGCTTTCGACAGAGTCCCCCACGAAAGACTAATACGAAAGGTAGAAGCACATGGCATTAAAGGTAATATTCTAAAATGGATTAGGGTGTGGTTACAGGACAGGAAACAGCGAGTAAGCATTAACGGCACCAGTGGAGTTCCCCAAGGCTCAGTACTTGGACCATTATTATTTATTATATACATAAACGACACAGATATCGGCATAGACAGCAACATACAGGTAAGTAAATTTGCTGATGACACTCTAATAGGACGTGTAATTAAATCTGACGAGGACTCAGCAAAACTACAGGAAGATCTAAAAAAAAATTTCGAATGGTCTGAAAAATGGCAGATGAAATTCAACGTGGACAAATGTAAAGTACTCAGTTTAGGAGATGTAAACTGGGAAACCAGTTACCAGATGAACAACGATGCCATTGAGAAATCCGACTGCGAGAGAGATTTAGGAGTAATGATAAGTAGGAATCTTAAGCCAAGTAAACAATGTGTTTTTGCTCGTAACAAGGCTAATAAAGTACTTGGGTTCATACAAAGGAGTGTTAGTTACAAGACTAGCGAGGTCATCTTAAGATTATATCTTGCGCTTGTGAGACCTCACCTGGATTACGCAGTTCAGTTCTGGTCACCGTATTACAGAATGGATATAGAATCCTTGGAAAGAATCCAGAGGAGAATGACAAGACTAATCCCGGACACTAGAAACCTTGAGTACAGAGACAGGTTAAAGCATCTTAATGTGCACTCCCTCAAGAGACGTAGAGCGAGGGGCGACATGGTAGAGGTGTATAAATGGAAGTCAGGGCTAAACAAAGGGGACATTACAAAGGTACTCAAGCTATCCAACCAGGAGCGAAACTCGTAACAATGGTTTTAAATTAGAAAAATTTAGATTTAGGCGCAAAATAGGTAAACACTGGTTTGGAAACAGAGTAGTGGACGAGTGGAACAAGTTACCAAACATCATCATTAACTCGAATACGCTGGATAGCTTCAAACATAGGTTGGATGCTTATATGAGCAATAAGGGTTGGGTGTAAACGGGACTGCCCAGTATGGGCCAATAGGCCCGCTGCAGTTTCCTCCATTCTTATGTTCTTATGTTCTTATGTATGTATGTATACCTGTACACGATGCGGTTGATACTTTGATTTTTTCTCACTTTTCCCTAATGATCTTATCTTGCATTTGACAAACTATTGATCTATTATTAGTAACGCTGTTTAATATTCTTTATTATCATGGTTTAATAAGGAACTCCATTCATGGTTTATTAGGGAAATTCATGTAAAGTAATGTCGATGTTATCCCAATTCTATTTTCTCTTGATTCTTGATACTTTTTTACTTCTTCTCATTTATCATTATTTAATATCTCTCTCTCTAATATCTTCTCTTGTTTATTTCTCTGTCTCTCTCTCTCACACAGGAAGAGACGCTATCTGCTTCACCCAGGAGCAGATAGGCTGTATGAGAAACGATTCCAGTAAGTCAATCAGCTCCCCCCCCTACTTACCTGTTGTTCTGTGATTCCTGAGTGCCTCCGTTGGCTGTTCGATATCATTCGTCCTGTCCATAGTACCAGGGTAATACTCACTGGGTGTCATCACCTTCCTACAGGAGTCTGGCACGATAAACTACACAGGGAGGATGAAGGAAGCGAGTCATGTTATTCTCGCTGTAACACCACCACCTACCTAGCCACTCCCAGCTACGCCTCCCTACCCACGCCCTACATGGAGAAGACTACCCTGGCCCTCAAGTTCCTCTTACCGACCATTAAGGCGATGTGTCAACGTGGAATACTGAAAAAAATAGAGACGGTAAGATATTTAACATTTTTACCCGGGGCTTCAGTCTCACCTGTAATTAAGTTTGGGGATATATAAAAGAAAACTTAGTCCCCTCATACTACAATAAATATAAATATACAAATCAAACACACAGAGTAGTCATGACAGATACATGAACTATGGTCTCAGAACTTTATAAACATAACCTTTGTTGTAGTGTCCATATTATCATGATTTATGGTAACATCTGAAACACGACATCACAGACAGATCTTCGGAATGGGTCTAGAGTTGATCCTTGTAACTTGAAGGACGAGGAGGACGTGGAACACTTAATGCAGAGCAACACACACATCCAGACAGCCATCAAGGAGTATTTAAAGTGAGTTGAAGCGACGGGAAGACTATTGATAATGTCTCTTGTATATATTTTTTGGTTATATCTTTAGTTATATAATTCAATTAATTATTAATTTGTAACTAACCTATCCAAAACCTAACCTAACCTATTCTAACCTAACGTAATCTAACTTAACCTAACCTAACCTAATCTAACCTAACCTAACGCGCCAAAATATCCACCAGTCAGTTAAGCAAAGGATAATATTGACGTTACTAAACAAACAAAAAATATATTCAGTTAGTGAAGTGTTGTAAGATGCAGCTGGGAGGATGTTTACGTATTTGGCTGTTATGATGACCGTGTTATCTTTCTAAGAGTTAACTATAAGATAACATACAAGACCTTCAAGTTATCTCCCTTCTTCTGACAGTGCTTGACTAGTTTCTCTCTCAACACTATACCGTAATCACCACTACAGGATATGAATTTTTGTTTTATTTCTTTGTTGACTGATAGAGTTCGTCTTTCCAACACCACAGGAAGAATATGGCGCTAGTGCATGTGTTCTTCGAGCGGGCGACCTCTACCCAATATAAGAGAGATGTTGCCGCCACGCCTAGTCAGCTCGTTGGTAAAACTGATACACACACACACACACATATACAAACACACACACAAACACACACACACACACATGCACATACACACACACACACATACACACACATACACACACATACACATACACACACATACACACACACACATACACACACAGAGGCTCCTATAGAATCTGCTCTTCTCTATGTGATAAAATGTTCTATTATATGGTACAAAGTATAATGAGGTCTTCTTATGTGTACGTAGTTGGTCTTGAAGTGAAATTGTTCCACTTTTTCATACATGTCTGTTTGTTTTCTGCTCGGTAGCCAACATTGGCGGTCTGCTGGGTCTCTTCCTCGGCTTCAGTCTGCTGAGCGGGGCAGAGATCATCTTCTACTTATCTAAGCTGCTGGCTGGAGGTGTCAGCCCCTACATGAGAACTAGGAAGCCCTCATATGTCAAACCCTTCGCTTGAGGGGGTGTAGGAGGGAAGGACCTGACCTACCTGAGCACCCTCACGTGTCCACATAAACAACCTAATATTATCCGAGTGAGACTAAACATTATACCTGGCAAGAGGTTAACGGGTCAACCAACTTAGTGGCCCCGTGACCCTGACTTTACCTCCAATATCAAGAATTACAGAGTCTAATTTCAAGTGAGATGGATACAGTATTTAAAAAATAATCAAATTAGAATTACATAAATTATTTTTAATAATTCTAACTATATTCCAAATGACTATTCAAGTTAAGCGAGTTTTCAATACATACAAAGTTGGTTTTTAAAGTCTCAAACAGTTTAGTATCTAACATGTACTGGGAGTGAAGTTATAGGGGTAATAATCCAGCCTCGGGAGTATAAGAGATGAAGTTGGTGATGATAATGACATCTGGGAGGGTGGTGGAGGGGGAGGGTGGGGGTGGTGGAGGGGGAGGGGGAAGGGGGGGGAATTGAAGTAAACAACAACAATGCTTAATACATGTAATGGCAGTGGGTAGAGTGTTGGATAGGTAGAGAAGAGGATAGACAGCGCTAAAATAGGGGCATCAAGAACTGAGGATGTTGGAGAGAGTGGTAGTAGAAGGATGGCGACGGAGGCTCTCGTGGTGGTGAAGGAAACCTGTGAGATTTACCTGAAAAAGATTAAGAGTGAAGTACAGGTGTTGGTGGTTTGTTACTCAGTCATCCATCGTTGGTTAAAAGAGCTCATGATTATTATATGTTATTATGCCCTCCCCCCCCCCCCCTACTGAGAGAACCATCTGCCTCATCATTGAAAGATCATTTGAAATTATTCATAAATGCCATTCATAGGAAACAATTTTAAATAAAGGAGTAACGAAATAATCTAGTTTGAGTTATAACCTTTATGTACGAGTATGTATGTATGTATGTATGTATGTATGTATGTATGTATGTATGTATGTATGTATGTATGTATGTATGTATGTATGTATGTATGGCGACCAGTGGTGTAATGGTCAGCACGCTCGCAAGGCGAGCGTGCTGACCCGTGTACGAGATTACCTGACTGACTTACACCCTCACTCATCCTCACATGCTCCTCACTCACCCTCACATGCTCCTGACACACCCTTACACACCCTTACTCACCCTCACACACCCTCACACACCATCACACACCCTCACACACCCTTACACACCCTCACACACCCTTACACACCATCACACACCCTCACACACCCCCACACACCCTCACACACCCTCACATGCTTCTCACTCACGGTTGAAAATTAGGTTATAACAAAATGGATGATCTACTGTCACTAAAGTACGCAGGAAATAATTTTATGATTTAGATGAACAATTAAGATTGATGCACTCTAAAAAAGATAAAATGTGTTTAGTATTTATTATCCATAATTATGTACAGTTTACGTCGCTTTGTATAGTTAACGAGTGAGCCAGGCGAACACCACCACCACCACCACCACCACCACCACCACCACCACCACAGCTGTTTCTATATAACATTCTTTTAATTAAGTTAAGTACCACCCTCTCTTACCCCCTTGACCAGGCAGGTATTGATCAGGTGACGCCGGGATGAAGAGTCGGAGTTGTGGCTCAGTTGGTGACCTGCAGCTTCAGGTAAAGGTCACTCTCTCTTAGTGACCTACTCTTCTGAAGCAGCCCATGTCGTGACCTGTGACCCTGAAATATCGATTTTTATCACCATCCTGGATCGATAACCCGTGGATCAGAAAGTCACTAACAGAGATAAAATCTCATGAAGAACTGTGAAGATGATGATTCTTATTCTCTCGGATTAAATACATCACGTTCGAGCAACTTTTAAATTTTAATAGAAACTTCACCACAATGTTCGAAGGGTGAAATAATCCTCTTGAAGCAACAACACATTTGAAGCGTAAGAACAGACAAGAATTACTCTCTAAAAACACCAATATGGCCAAGACGTCATTTCCTTATTCCCTGAAGCGCTCAAGACTGACGGGGTGGAGAGCCATGGTGTTAAGGAATAGGGTGAGGGTCCTTAATGTCTATCCTTACCAACCAAAAGGACCATGGCTGACCGAAGTGGAACAACATGACGATACTCAGACGGCGAAAGAAACTGTTACGGAATTCTGCGAGGAGACTTCTTTTCACGGCTTCAAGTATTTCGTCAAGAGAGATCTATCGATACCCAAAAGGTAAGTCTTACGAATATTATATCGTCTTATGGTGGAAAGTTTATTATTTTGTTAAGCAAGTTTCCTCCTCAGTATTATGTCAAGTCAGTTCTACGAGTCGTAATTTATCAGATAATAACAAACTTCATCTGGTGCGAAGTTTATTAAGTATTTATTTATTGTCACTTTTGGCTCTCGCTCGTACTCTCTCTCTCTCTCTCTCTCTCTCTCTCTCTCTCTCTCTCTCTCTCTCTCTCTCTCTCTCTCTCTTCTGCTGTGACGTTCACTTTCCCCAAATATTCCCTCTCATGTCCAGGGGCGGAGGCTCACTCCCTCATTTATGTAATCACCTTGAACGGGCGCCACCAGTGTGTTTAATTACTAATGGCTGAGGCAAATTACACATCCACTTACTGAACACTACACATAAACTACATAGACGACAATAATTACCTGAGTAGTGAAAGGTATTCCTAATTAGCAACGGTAATTTTCATGAGTTTGTGCAAGTGAGCGACTGTAACACAAACAAGGTTATGAGATGTGTGTGTGTGTGTGTGTGTGTGTGTGTGTGTTTAGGTGTACTTCTTTACAGGGTGTTTTGGGCTGTGAGTTGGGTGGCCTCTCTCACCGCCTGTTGTTACTACATCGGCCAGAACATCAGCGAGTACAAGGACTCACCCATTCTCACCACTATTGACTCCACCGCTTTCCCGATCTCCAAGGTTGATTTCCCCTCCGTCACCTTCTGTAACTTCAACCACATCGTCAAGAGCCGCCACCCGCCCGCCCAGGAAACCGTAGTCGGCAGGTCAGCCTCACATCCCCTTGACGTAATTACAGATGAGTGATAATTATTAGTTGATATCATTAATAGATGATGAAGTTTAATGGCTTAAAAGTCACCATTAGTCGAAGCTGGTTACTGGCTGACGTCATCGGAGGGTGTGGTTAATTACTCTCTGTCGTCATAAGCACAAGTGGATGTGGCTAATCGTAACAAAGTGTTATGTAGGCTTTTGTACCATGTGTCACCCACACTCTGTAGACTGTAGTATAACAGTACCTGCCTTTCCTGTAGAGTGAAGTACAGGCAGGATCGATGGGCTACACTGACACATGGCGTCTACCAGAACCTCTTCAGTGTAGAACCCTTGTGGGAACTCGTCAACTCCAGCGTACTCCACCTCGATAACCAGGAAGTCTACTGCATCATCAAGGAGGTTAGTGGTGGTGGTAGTGGTAGTAGTGGTGGTGGTAGTGGTAGTAGTGGTAGTGGTAGTGGTAGTAGTAGTAGTAGTGGTAGCGGTGGTGGTAGTGGTGGTGGTGGTGGTGGTAGTTGATCTTGTGACCAGTGGTAAAAGAGGGAGAGGGTGATGATCTGATCTAGCTTGAAGGGAGGCAAAGAGGAAGTTATTAATCTGTATGTCTTGTATTATTTTAACTCAGACATTTGAACCACTTGTTGTGTTTTCTGGTGGTCAGAGCGCCCAGCGGTGTGAGGACATGGTGTTGTTCTGCTTGTGGCGTGGGACGGTCGACTGTGCTGGACTCTTCACCCAAGTCTCCACCAGGAACGGCTTCTGCTGCGTCATCAACGTCGCTGATACGTGAGTACTTCTGACGGCTCTGTGAAGTCAGAATGGGACTGAGATATTTACATGTTAAACATTCATGATAAGTTTCTAAGTTATGGAGAGTGTATATATCAGGTGTAAGGCTAATTTGTTACCTGTATAAACTTCATTTTTATTTCCCTACCCCGTCTGCCATCAGAGTCACCAAACCACCTTCGCCTGCACGGTGTCCTGGCGACTCCTCAGGCACCAACAGCACCACCAAAACAGGCGCTAGGGTAAACAAGGTTAAACCCAACATAGACTTGAGCAGTGCCGGCGTGAACCAAGGGTTGACTGTGCTGCTGGACGCCCAGGTGTACGAGTATACCTACAGTACCTACCACTCAGTCGGGTTCAAGGTAAGTCGCCAAGGTGATGGAGTTTCTTTTTTACCGCCATCATTAATTACTAAATAATATAATGGATTTTGTGTATATATTAATTGTTGATTAAGTTTCGTAATTTACTAAAACTGTCAAAGGTGTGTGTTTTACCTACCTGGAAGACCTTATTTAACCTTACGCTTGGCCACAGATGCACCTTCAGGAGCCAACAGGACCTCCGGGTCTGAGTCACGAGGGCGTGGTGGTATCCCCAGGAAAGGAAGTCTTCATCCCCGTACAGGCATTCTCCACCTTCACCACCAGGGCCGCCCTACAGCTCCGCCCTAACGAAAGGAAGTGAGTACGTGGTGCACTTTAAGGTTAACAAAAGGCTTGATGAACTAGAAGAACAATAAAAAGAGTGATGACAAGGTGTGGTGAAGGGGGTGAGTGTAGGCAGAAGAGTCACATAGTGGTGAACCTAAGGAGAGGAAAGCTCTGTAAGTCTGGGTTAATCAACAAGGGAAATACTTCTGTAACATGGGCGTCAGTTTTTAGTGAACTTGTTATTATATCTGGTATATACTACACCCAAACTTACAGACCTTTCCTCTCCCTAGGTTCACCACTATGTGACTCTTCTGCCTACCTATTTATTTATCTATTTATCCTTACCAACTGCTCTCTGAACTTTTGATAGGTGTTTCCTCAATTCTGAACGGCGTCTCAAGAACTACGCCAATGTGTACTCCCACGAGGCGTGTGTCCTTGACCAGCGGACCATACAACTCCTGAAGGCGTGCGGCTGCAGGGACTACCACATGCCCGGTACGGCTAGAACTCATGGTCGTACTGGTATCAATTTACATCTTCTTGTCTCAGCAGTTTCTAAACATTCAAACATTCGTAGTGCAACATTAGCGCCTTTATCTGTGTTCTTATGTCTCCAGTTATTGGGGAAAATATTTACGTGTTTTCTTACAGGTGAGGAAGACGTGTGCCTCAGTCAGGAACAAATTGGCTGCGTGAGGGAGTTTGCAGGTAAGAAACAGGTGTAAATATTGCCTCCCCCCCCCCCCTTATCTCCCTCTCTCTCTCTAAATACTTTATATATAATTTTTGAGTCATGGTGTCATTAACTGCTTCCTCTTTGTAGTATATTTCACAATTAGCGAATACGATATAATGGTGGTTTTTTATATATTCATCAATATTTTTTGTGTAACTGATTTCAACAGCAAACTGACGTGATTAAAAGCCACCTGAAAGCCATCTTTTCTATATCTTGTCTACATTATCTGTGTTTACTGACTTATGGTACAGCAAACTGGCACATGGACCCGGCCCAAGTGGAGCAGATCAGTGAAGCTTGTTACTCTGGGTGCAACAGCACCACCTACCTAGCCACCCCAAGCTACGCCTCCCTACCCACCCCCTACATGGAGAAGACATGGCTTGGTCTGAGGTTCCTTATTCCTACCATCAAGACCATGTGCCGCCTTGGTTACTTCAACAAGGAGCAAAAGGTATAAATTATTTCAGGGGGGGGGGGGGTGTGAGTGATGTGAAGGTTCAAGTAACAAATTCTATGTTTTTTTCAGACTAAGCTAATTAGTTTGACAGTAATTATTTATATTTATATACATAAATACTCACACCAGGTTGGCACGAGTGAGTTGTGTTACCTGAGAGACGAGGAGGAGCTGGAACACCTGCTGCAGAACCACCCAGACGTGGTCCAGGACCTCACTGATTACCTGGAGTAAGTTGTTGGTCTCCCTCCACTCACTGTCATACTCTAAGTTTCAAGGTTTATCTCGGGTTTACACAAGTATTATTCTGAACATCGTAAATCTGGTACATATACAGAGGGCAGAGGTAACATTACCAGACGTAAAATGTTTGTAGTTACTGGACAAATTGTTTCTTATCAGGGGCAGTTGATAATATTATTGCTTCCTATAATTCATCGTCAGAGTAAATTTGCATCGTCACTTGGCCTTCCCGATATTGTTCTGGTTAGGTTAAAACATATTCTTCCCAACCTTTCTCTGTTTAATGTAGTTCACATTCTCTCCGCAGGAAGAATGGGGCGCTGGTTCACGTGTACTTTGAATATTCCACCTCTACTCTCTACAAGAGAGATATTGTTGCCACCGCCAGTCAGATCGTTGGTAAATAACGCCTCGGAACTCGTTAGTTGTCTCTGAATTAACTGGAGTCAATCAGCACCAACTTTTTTAACAATATAATTAGTGATGCACGTACTGTATGTATACCGTGGCAAATAACAGTATTTAAATGTCTCCATTCACCTTTTATCCTGTAAACTTATTTTAGTTCGCCATATCAACAAGATTATAGACATAATATTCAGATCATTTCTTGCTATTCTCTTTACCTGTTACTCTCATGATCACCTGTCCTGGGCAGCCAACATCGGAGGTCTGCTCGGTCTCTTCCTCGGCTTCAGTCTTCTGAGCGGTGCAGAGATCATCTTTTACCTGTACAAGCTATTGGCTGGAAGCGTTCGTGCCTACGTGAGGACAAGAGGGCCCTCCCAAGTCCAAGGATCCGCCTGAGATGTCGTGTCAGAGAAGAGCGGCGCCATAATACCTGCCTTGTACTGTGAAGATGAATGGTGTCTATGTAAAGAAGGTCTTGCATTACTCCCTCGTCAGGCCTTTAACCTGTGGTGTTGTGGTATAATGACAGCGTCTTCTCTAGGTGGTGTGGGTGAGTCAGTTCTTACCCTGGCAGTATACCCATCATGCCACGAATACCATCAGGGGAAGGGAGTTGACAGATGCCTATGTCTTTACCTTGGGGCTACAGGTTCACTTTTACCTCTTCAGAAGGACTCGGGGTACAGAGAGACTATTATGAAAGAACACCTGCCATATATATTGGATCGAGATTGAAGAATAAAGAGAAGAATCCAAGTGAACAGTTAAGTGACTTATAAAATTAGCTATTATCACGAGGACATAAGATACTTGCACCAAATGTAAAGTCGTGGTGAGAGAGTATGCCAACTTAAGTGTTTATTTTTCATGCTTAAAGTACCTGCATGTATTCTCTATATAATTAACTCCAATCAGTAACTTACGAAAAATATCACAAATTATTATTATTTTTTACATGCGTATAACTATTCTGATTGACGATTTAGGAATAATTAATAAAGTCATTAAGATATTCAGGTTTTTTTTTTTTTTTTTACAAATTATGATACAGTAATTAACAGGTTGCAATGTGGTGTATTATTAACATGTTGTAAAATTGGTTTTAGACATAAATTACTGATAGTCTCTACAAATTGTAAGTGTAAATATATATTTCATTTTGGACGAGAATGAGATTAATGTACGTTTGTTAGTCGTGATTTATGGATAATTCCCAGCTCACCATTTTCTCAACCTTCTTCTTATTTCTTTGGGTTAGAATTTTTTTTTGGTGTCTGTGAAATAAAGTCAAGTTGTTCAGATATGTCCAAATTTTCCTCATAATTATTATCGAGGGTTTAGTTAAGTTAATAGGTGGTGTTTAAAAATTCAATGACTTCAGATATTTATGAATAACATAACATAACAGAAACTCAAAATTCATGAAACCAAACAATTTACAGACGACTAAAACAAAATAAAAAAAATAAAACTTTCTGTTTACAAAGATAAACTGAAAGATAAATTAACTTGACTAGAGGTTTGAAGTACCAAGTAAGCATTCCTTTATTGTTGATTGAGTGTAAC
Organism: Homarus americanus; assembly: GCF_018991925.1. Classification (NCBI taxonomy): domain Eukaryota; kingdom Metazoa; phylum Arthropoda; class Malacostraca; order Decapoda; family Nephropidae; genus Homarus; species Homarus americanus. The sequence goes on along the minus strand of NW_024743834.1, from coordinate 405,262 downwards.
GGCTCAAGGCCTGACTGGGGTGAGGTTGGGTCTTGAAGGAGATTCGTCCAGTATTGCACGACAATGTTTATTCGGTCATACCTGAAAGTACATGGCCTACTATCAGTTGTAAATACCAAACACAAGCAGTATCCCTCATATCTCAAGTGATTAACTTCTCAAGTTAGCTGAATACAATTGCTCAAACTCACTTGTGACGGATCTGTTATGACACGCGTAAGAACAGTAGCAGATGATGTTGGGTGAGTTATCACCGTACACTAAACTCTGTAGCTGGGTCACTGACGCACAGTTGCTTGATATTGGTTAGAAGTTGTCTCCAGACCCAGACTACCCCGTGTGTTCACCTCATCTCACACACTGCTCTACTGTGCCTTGTCTGCTCACTGTCCTCACACACTGTCATCCTATAGCAAAAACCCACATCTGGCCACCACATCTCATTCTCTTATCGAGTAGCTAATGGACTTGTCGCTAATGCTTCAAAATACAACCCTCATCTCTCTGTTCTCTCACTTCCCTTCTCCTTCTCTTCCTACTGCATCTCATGTCTCATAGTATGCGGTAACATTGAGTAAATAAAAGGATATATTTTATTTAACATATATATAGAAATATATATATATATATATATATATATATATATATATATATATATATATATATATATATATATATATATATATATATATATATATATATATATATATAGATAGATATCACTAGTGCTTAGAAATGTGTCATACAGTATATATCAAGGTTAACATTATAACCACAGACTGACAATAATACAAGCAGTAAACAAAAACAATAATATAGGGAGTAAACAAAAATATAAGGAGTAAACAGGGACAGAGGAGTAAGACTCACACAGGGAACACCTAAGTAAAGATAATTCTGTCAAGTAACTGAGGTACACAGCATCTCTTACAGAAACAGTGAGACTATTATCGCTACTTGAACCAGAAGTCAGGGTAGATAGTCTCACAAAAGTCACCTGCCACAGAATATATTCGATGTAATCCTTAAGGTGTATCTGTAAGGCGCTACTGCCGTTCACAAGGAATATCTACAAAGGAAATGTATTTGCTGTGGTGTAAGGTGGCACCACTGTTACCAACTTTCATCTTGAAATCTCGCGAATAATAATTTCACTTATTTTTTTTTTTTTACACCTTCATGTATCACTCAGTCTCACATCAACGAAACAATACACAAGATTACTTTCCAGTGTAACGATATGTCAATCTAAATTTCTGAGACCGGTCCCCTTATCCCACATTATGAGTCTTCCTGTGCTCTTATCTTCCCAAGTTGATAATCTTTTGTATTTTATTATATTTGTTTTTATATTAAATAAATTATATCCTGTAGAATGTATCTTTGGCGGTATTAGAGTCGAGCGTTGAGACACAGTGAAGGTCGCGCCGCCCTTTTATGTTATTATTTTTCTCGGCTTTTTGTTGTCATTATCAACGTGGAGACAGCTGGAGACAGTCATACCTGGAGACAGTCACTCCTAGAGACAGTGATATTACTGTACTGTATATAGTTATTGCCGTGTCACTACCAACACCCAGTAGGTTAGGTTAGGTTAACAACACAGGCATAGAAATAACGTGCACAATACCATCTGTGACAGTTGAGGTTATCATGTTATCTCTCCACAGCTATTATATATTTGTCAATCTTTTTTTTTTTTACATTTATATTATAAGTCTGTACATATTGTACAGTGGAAATTTAAAAACATAAACATGGTAAGGGAGGGAAGCATTACAACATAGGTTGTATTAAGGTGGAACAAGAGGAGAGAGCTGTCAGGATTATGTCTAGTTGGCAAATATATTTTTTGTGATGTTAATTTATTATCTAACTATATGATAATTTCTGATAAAACAGTTTTGGTAGTGCAATAAAAGCAAGTATATAAAGTAGGTACTTTATTACAAAAAAATATTAATACTTAGACAATGCATATTTTTTATGAGATGATTTAAGGAAGGGAGCGTAGTCTTTGCTGGGATGGGTGGGGGTAAGTTGATCCACACCATGATATTTTATGGAGGTCTGGGACTGAGAGGATCTCATGGGGGGAATGGTCTTAGTAGCTCTTGGTGCCTTCGAGTCGAGTCGATGGGTGAAGTAAAATATGAAGAGATCTTGATGTTGGTGTGTAGATGGGTGGTGCGGGAACTGGACTTGAAGAATAATGGTGGAAATTGGAGGGACTTGGGGTTGGTGGATAGTGCAGAAGAAAAGCGAGGAAATTGGAAAGTAGTAGTAGGGTGCTAGGTCTTGGGGCTCAACCCAAGTGCTTCTGTTGTTTCATGTTTGTGTTTCGTCTAATTTTAGTCGTAGGTGTTATATTTATGTCAGGTGTTTGTATGTTTAGCAAGTGTTGCAGCTTATGCCTTATATTTTCGTGTCTTGTGTCCTAGCCAATGGTGGGGAGTCTAGGGCAGGTACTTGTGTTTCTGCTAAGAACATCCCGTCTTTTTATGATCTAATGTTGTAAGTGGTAGGGCTACCAAGGTTGTCACTCGGGTAACGTTGCATCTTTCAATAGAAAGGAGTTGGTGTGGGTTCTCGGGCTCTTCTTTTACTGCGAGGGAACCACTAGTGTTCACTTCTTCCTTCTTCTGTCTCTTCCATCCATTCTATGATTGGTCCTGCCTCTATTTGTTCTAACTTTGTCCATATTCTTTTTGAGTGTTGGTGTAGGTAAACGTTTAGGGGTTCTATTTGCGCTCGTTGGTGGAGTTGACGGTTGGTGACTATGTCAGGGTACATGATGTTGTATACATCCCTTAGGGCTAAGTTTTGAATTGTCTGCAGTTTCTTTATGTTTGTTTGTTTTATTGCATGTAGGGGAATTGGTGGATATACTAGTCGGGGTTGGACAAAGGCTCTATATAACTTTAACTTGTTTTTTGCTGACAGGTTTCTGAAGCGTTTTAATTTAATTACCATGTTTCTGGTTTTTGCAAGTTTTTCGGTGATGAATGTTTTGTAGCCTTTTGTTGTTATCTTCAGCCCTAGGACAGTGCCTTCCATGGCACATGGAATTACTTTGTTGTCTACTATAATGGGGTCTTTTTTCCTTTTAGCGATTGGTATTTGGTGCCTTAAGTTGTATCTCTGATTATTACGGAACTGGAAATAATTGTTGTCAAGCAAGTGATTGACATATTTGTAAACAAAGAGGGCACAGCAGTAGGTGTTAATAGCCTCGAGTTTTAACATTTTCAATTTAACAAATTGTTCGTTTGTGTGATTGTTTTTTTTCTAGTAGGTCATTGTCTGCACAACTCTCTTTGGTGCAGTAACCAGGGATTGTGTTTTTGAGGAGCCAGAGGCCCCCATAGTGTGTGACAGTGTATCAGGTGTTGGTAAGCAAGATCATAATAGATTTCTTTCATTGCTGTAAGAGTGAGTGAGTGTCGAGTGTGATACATGATACAGCACTATTTATTGACTTTACTGTGAATGGCTTGTATGTGGTTTCTCTAGTTAAGTTTCTCATCAACAATAACCCCGAGGAATGTAGTATTTTGTTCGCTTTTGAGGACTGAATTACCAAGGTACACAGGATCCAAATATAGGGGTAAGGTTTTCCTTCTGTGAAAGATCATGTAGTGGGTTTTTTCGAGGTTTAAGGTCATCTTATTATGTATTACCCAGGTCCTGACTTTAGTCAATTCAGTGTTCATAGTTTTCATCAAGGAATGGAGGTCTGAGTTGCTGGCATAGAGATTACTATCGTTTGCAAATAAGCTGTATTTTATGAGTGTGCTGGCTTGGACTATATTGTTATGTACAACAAAAACAGTACTTGACCGAGAATGGAACCCTGAGGGACGCCAGATAAGATTGGTGAGGAGTCAGATTGATGATTATTATAGCAGACATACTGCATCCTGTTAGACAGATATGAGGTAAACCAATTGTGGGACGGCCCCTAACGCCGTAATGTTCAAGCTTTGAAAGGAGGATGGTATGGTCGACAGTATCGAAGGCTTTAGAGAGGTCCAAGAATATATCAACTGTGAACTGACTCATCAAAGGAGTTTAAGATGTCATTAGTAAAGGATGGCAGAGCACTTTCAGTCAACCTTCTCGCTCTAAATCCAAACTGAGAGTCTGTAAAGATGTTATTGACAATGCAGAAGGAATTTAGTCAACTACATGCTAGCTTCTCCACTCTCCAGTATCTTGCTCAAGGCTGGGAGGACTGATATGGGGCGGTAATTCTTGAAAAGACCTTTGTGCCCAGATTTTTTATATGCTGGGTGAACTTTAGCAATTTCCAGTTTATCCAGAAAGACACTGTAAAGGCCTGGCCAGTGGGATATAAATTCCTTGCCAGCCTAATCAGGATCTTATCAAAGGAAAGTCCAGAACCATGGGTCTCCAAGGGGTAATAAACAACCTGAAGAGAGGACATCTCTTTACTAAGAAATAATCACAAAAGTTTAACTCTGTCACCACTCCCACAAACATTAAATAAGCAGCACTGGAGTCAAACACAATTACTAAAAGGCATAATCCAAAAAACAAAGTACAGTTATTTCCTTCGGCTGTAGATGCATCTTCCTTCTAACCAGCACTGTAGAATATTCTGGTAGTGCGGTAATCTGCCCCTCATCAGGGCGAGGTCCGAGTGAAGCAGTCGGGCTCGCCTCCAAAACTCTCAGGGGGAAGGTCCGGGGCAGCTTCCTCACTTGGCGTTGGTGGGCGATGTCTTGCCACACAAGAGAGACGCCAGGGCACGGACAGCGGATAGGGCGTTGTGAAAGTGGTGATGACGTGGCAGCCATGGCAACAGCTAGAATAGGTGACCTCCGATGAGTACACAACCAGAGAAGGAATAGAACAGCTGGGTGAAGTAACAGCTTTGGTGAAGGCTGGGTCGTGTTTCCCCGGCGACGAGCCAGCAGCGGCTTTCTCCCCCTGCATGAACAAACAAACGACAATCTACCCGCTCGTTACAGCCCTTACACAGCTCCTCCAACAAAAATCAACTGCAAGGTAGATTAAAGCTTAAGATTAGTACAAGCAAAACATATAACAATTCCACAACAAATGGTTAACTATTCGGTAGACCTGCTCAAAAGATCGCCCCAAGATTGTATTTCCCGGCAACGTGAACAACACGAAACCTATACCCCTGGAGACGTAGAGCCCACCTCCACAATCTGTCATTTGCCTCTTTGAATGTATTTAAATACAGCAAGGGCTTGTGGTCAACTTCAAGGATAAATTCTTTTCCTCTCAAGTAGTTATTAAATCTCAAAACCCCGAACAAAATAGCTAGGCACTCTTGTTCAATGGTGGAGTACCGCCTCTCCCTGTCTAGTAACTTCCTGCTGGCTTACGCTACTGGATGAGGACAGGCCTGAACATATTGGAAGAGAACGGCACCGAAGCCATGACTGGAAGCGTTCGTCCTAAGAACGAATGTAAAGCGGTAATCGGGTAACTTAAGAATAGGCTGGGTGGACGAAATCTTTGAGATGATTAAAACTGGCCAGCAGGCTGTCGCTCCAGACAAGAGGCTCCCGGTGGCCTTTCCTTAGTAGGTCAGATAAGGGTCCAGTATACTCAGATGCTTGGGGAATGAAAGACTTATAAGAAAGATCATACCGACTAACCTCCGCACCTGTCAGGCTCATGTGCTACGCTTGATCTTTCAACTCCTCAAAACTAGACATAATGATAACACAAAAGGGCAATGATCCAAAGTGAAACAAAATAAACAACTTTACCCTGCAAACTAGCCAAAAGTACCTACAGTACTAAGTGGCTTACTCAAACCATTAAAGATTCGATCCGGCCGGAGGAGACCATGTTTCACACCCAGCCCAGTTAAATCACCTCAGGGAATACATCCTTGCCAGGTGAATCAACAACAAAATGCTATGGCAGCATCAACAGTGCACCCCAACTAACACTAATTGACTCCCCTAGTATGAGAGAGAGCAACGAAATTAGCACAACAGAAGGAAGGGATGAACACCAAGCACCACTTACTTCTGGTCCTCAGACAGCAAGCGGTGTGCACACAGCGACTTAGAACAATCACCGGTAATGATGAGTAACGAATATCAACCCTCAGAAACCAAGGTTAGAGACTATCCTGGCAAGGTTGCCACTTGTTAAGGCCTGGCCTGTAGGATATAAATCCCTTGCTAACCTGATCAGGATCTCATCAAAGGAAAGTCCAGAACCATGGGTCTCCAAGGGGTAATAAACAACCTGAAGAGAGGACATCTCTTTACTAAGAAATAATCACAAAAGTTTAACTCTGTCACCACTCCCACAGACATTAAATAAGCAGCACTGGAGTCAAACACAATTACTAAAACAAAGCATAATCAATGAAACAAAGTACAGTTATTTCCCTCTAACCAGCACTGTAGAATATTCTGGTAATGAGGTGATCCGCCCCTTATCAGGGTGAAGTCCGAGTGAAGCAGTCGGGCTCGCCTCCAAAACTCTCAGGCGTCCGCTCTCGGGGGGGGGGGAGGTCCAGGGCAGCTTCCTCACTTGGCGTTGGTGGGCGATGTCTTGCCACACAAAAGAGACGCCAGGGCACAGATGGTGGGTAAGGCGTGGTGGAAGTGATCACGTGGCAGTAGTTAACAGTCGAATAGTGGAGGATCAGAGAATCAGCCCATGTGCCCCAGAAACCTCCAATGAGTACACAACCAGAGAAGGAATAGAACAGTGGGGTAAAGTAACATCTGTGGTGAAGGCTGGGTCGTGTCTCCTCGGCGACGAGCCAGTGTAAGGGCGCGACTTTCCTTACTTCATACTTATTCTTTTTATTCTTCAATATATTTATTTTTTACATTCTTCTCTCTTATACCTGTATTCTTATTTATTTATTTTCTTGCTCATGTCTATTTTTTTATTAATGTTCTCTGGTGTATATAGTTTAATACTTTCCTGTTCTATGTCTTTCTTTCTACAAGTATGTCTTATATTTCTTGGCTTTGTTACGACCGTGTCGTATTTTTCTATTTTTTTAAATAACATGCTTCCATGTTGTTCCATATTATTCCTGTAATGATGTGTTATAATTACTATTTTATAATCTAGTCACCTTACCCTGTGCTGTTAAGATTTTAACTGTTATTATTTGTTCAAGCCCATCTTATTTCTTCATTTAGTATTGTAACAAGCATTCTTTGTTTCTCTAACGACCATCTGCATCGTTAAACGACCCATGTTTCACCTGCTGGTCGCACTGGCGCCAGAGTCGACCCTATATATAGTAGTCCACCTGTAGATGGAGTTTAGTCCAGTCCTCCTTGTCATTCAGTTCACGTTCTTTTGAGTGACACCCGTCACCTGTTACTTATACTTATTTTATTTGTGTTGTTCCTGTCGCCACCAATGTGGTATATCTATGTGAGTACCTATTCATGTCTCTTATGTGTCCATCAGTGCTTGCTTGGTTACATTTAAGTAATTCAGTGTTGTTCACGATAATTAATTTCAGTGTTAGTTTTTATATGTATATGCAGTGTTAACTTAATCCAGTGCTTTATTTTTATTCTATATATTTAAGCAGTTCTTTTGATGTTTCGATGTTTTAGTATCATTTGTGTCTTTAAAGTTTCGATAGTGAATCAATTTGCTGTGACAGCCTACGAGGCTCTTTATTGTGTTAATATTTAATTTATAAAATTCTTAAAGGTTTACTTTATCTATTTTTAATTCCCTTTTAATTTACTTCACTTTTTTTGTTTGGTTATGCCTCGAACCTGGATATTAAAATAAATTAAGAGACGGCGTAACGGCTTATATTTTCTAAGTCAGTATTCTTTTCTTTTCTTTATTTCTTTTCATATACAGTATAATATTGTATTTTCTGAATTTCATGTCCTTAATTTCTCTCAAGTCTATTTTGTTCTAGTTATATTCCAAACCATGGATTAATCTGGGAAACCATGTAATTCTTACTATAATAATTATTATACTTACAACGGTAGCCTGCCACCTCCCAGACTTTTATTAGAATATAACATATCTCAGTGAATTGTTTGGTAGCGTGCTAGTTAGCTTCTAGGCACGTGAGTTAATAAAGTTATTTTCTGAGAACCAATGGGTAGAAGGAATAATCGGTGATACTCGTAGTTTACTAATTTAATATTTATTAACAGCAGGAGTAAATAAGATGTTAATTAAGTTCACTCAGACAAGAATGGACCACTTAATCTTACTTTACCATTCATAAAATAGATCTTCAATTACTTATTACATCATTAAACAATTATTATATTATTCCATTGTCAATACAGAGGGTTATATGACACACTTGACAATATCCCAAATTAACTTATAACATCATATTCTTCTGGCATGAATAACATGGCACTTTCCCGTCAGTTGATGTACTCAACTCACATACATATTTACTGGTACAGGTACTATCAATATTTATGGGTTCACTACTTAACCTGGGATAACTATATTTCTGCTAGTTAATCCCCAACCATAGATACAATAATACTTTGGCCCATATAACTGTAAGGAATGCCCCAGGGTGTAACAACAAACGAAGAACGCTGTTAAGGTTCTGTTGTAGTCCGACACACGGCCAGGGAGTTCAGCCTAGTTCCCAGGATGCGGACTCGCACAATTTAATCCTGCCAAATTAACGACACCTTCTAATACAGCCAGCTGGTATACAGCTATCGATCCCCGGTAACTGCTGGGTATTCAGCTAACACACACTGGGCCTGAGACAATGATGGAGAGCGTCAGAGAAAAAAAAACTCAAACACAAACAATCTTTTGTCTAGCAACGACAGACAACATTTACGTTATATTAATTCTTTCACTGGGTAAATGACAATTTCACTGTTACAACATGAACATTGATATTCACAAAATTTACTGAGTTAAACTGACTTAATATGGCGGGCGGAGAATCGTACACATACCTGAGATAATGATGGAGAGCGTCAGAGAAATGGCGCTCTCCTCCGTGTCGGGCTTATATACGGCGAACTGACAGTTCAGGCCTGTGCAGAACATATGCCAGAAAGGCCAGTCACGCAATGACAGAAATTACATTCAAATCATTTGTTGCACATTCAAATATGACACCCAATTGCCACTGGCCCTGCGAATTTCCTACGTCTATTCATATAATCTTATCGGAGATTGAGCTTGCCAGGAAAAGGTGGAATTACACACGTTGAAAACATTAATTTCACAAACTCAGCGTGGCTATGAACAAGGAACTATTCAAGGGGATACGTTAGATTTTGGAGATTAGGAGTTTGACATGTTCTTCTCAGGAGATTGATGACTTTCTAAAATAGACAACTGACACTAACTAAACTACAAACATCCAATTCTCTGATGTTTGGGCATCAAAATAATCTAACTTCAGTAGCATTTGGAAACTCATGGCTATTCTTAAGGACAATATCATGTCGTTTGTACAGGCAGACTCGACTCTCACTTACTTGACAAGTGTTACTAATAACAAAGACAGTTGAAGCTTTCAACATCACTCACAAAGGATCTTGAATGCCTTAACTGTAATCAAACATATCTAAGTTGACTCAAAACACTGGTGTTCTCTCTTACATTCAAATTCACTTTATAGAGAGGTTGATTTCAGGAAGTCAGAGAAAATGAGATAACGGAGGGCTCAGGCGTCCTGAAGCGATGAGAAAACGGACTCCTCAGATGGGGGACTCAAAGGAAAGCAGAGCTACGTGTTTTGTGGGCTATTGAGCGTAATATGAATCGTCTGATTTTACTTTAACTGACGTGTATGACCGTGGTCATTACAGCAGTTACTCTAGTGGGTTTGGTTATAGTGTTGAAAAAGAGCTTAGAATGACAGGTTGCAAGAAGGTCTAATACTGAGGTGTTGGTTTCTGATTTTAGTAGATCAAGGTTGAAATCTCCTGTAATGTATCAAAGTTTCCTTTCAGAACTTATGATAGAGATAAGCTCCAAAAATTTATCAAGAAAGTTCTTTACATTAGTGTTTGGGTCTTTCGTAGATTATTCCTGCTAGGATATTTTGTGTGTCGTTACGTAATTCCGTGAAAACACTCTCCATGTACTCCTCCTGAACCTTTAAATCATCTCTTACAGAAGTGTTATACTTGATATCAACATATAGTGCGACACCACCACTGTGCCGTGAGATGTTGACGCATTGTTTATTATAATTAGGAAAGTTTTACAAATGTTCAATATCGTTAGTAATTTTGGTCTCACAGAACCCAAGTACATCAGATTTGTAGACAATAAAAGATAAACACTGATCTAAAAAGGTATCTACAGTATATGAAGGGGAATACTGCTGATGTTAGGTTCCCCAAACATTATTTAAAACAATGATCAAACTTATACATGTATACAATGTTACTTTGTTCACAGTTAATGCTACTCCTTCTTGACAAATATATTATACATTACTCTACATCACTATGCATACTGTATCTTAAAAAAATATATCTGCCTGTGTTTACTCAGAATCAATGAATTCAATAAACCTGACCACAAAACACATCTGTACACTGCCAGGGCCTGTGTGAAAGTTGTGTTATTTCTTCTGTTAAACATCAAGAATTGTTGGTTTGCACCCTCTACTCTGTTAGTGTAAAGTTGCAGTGCAAAGATGACACTTGGTCCTGAAGTTGAAGAACATCATTGGCGAGCATAGCATAAGAGATGATGAAGCCAAGGGTGGCGAGCAGCAAGCCATTTCCGACCTTGTAATTGCCAAAAGTTGCCACCTGCGGCGGTGACTCCAGCATTTTCTCCAGCAGGTTCTCCAGGAGGATGTGTAGCTCGTCGTAGGGCAACGGCTTGGGGTTCTTGCGACTCTTCCTAAATAGCTGTTTCAGGAGCAGGATTATTCTCTCGTGCTGTAGGGCAGATGTGAGGGAAGTTAGTGTTTGTGTGTGTGTGTGAGAGAGGGAGGCAGGAGAAGTGACTGTACCAATGACTGTACCAAAGATATTTTACGCAATTTATTGTCAGTTAGTGTTAGGCTTTACTTTAAACCGTGACTGGACTGTATAGTTACTAGCTAATAAACAGCAGGGATAGGAAGTCCCAGTCTTATTTTTGTTTTACCTTGATTCATTTTATATCCGAATGCAGAGGAGAGAGAGACTTAAACTTACCTCATCCATCAGCTCTTGTGATTTGTGACAAATTAACCCAATGTGGAAGACTGCAATTGTTAATGGCACGAGGTATATAATATTAGGGAACCCTTGGAGGACCTTGGCGGTGCAGAAGATGCCGCCCACTACCGAGACCAAGAAGTTAAAACCTAAGACGTAGGTCAAAAAGCCGCTGCTCAATCGGCTGAAGATGTCTTGCAGTTTTTTAACATAATCACCGATGTCTTGGATGACCTGTACGTCTACTGTTGTCTTCTGTCCCCTCACAAGCTCCTCTAACTTCTCTCGCATTATCTTGTACAACTTTCGTAGCCAATCAATAAATATGACTGAAAACAAAGTAGTTATACAAGGCAGAGTCAGGTAGTTGAATTGCATGAAGAAGAATGGCCACTCCCTCTTGAGTTCATCCCACTCAACCACTTGTATCATGTCATAAATCCAGACGCCGAGAAAGGAGATGGTGGACAAGATGACTGACATTATAGGAAGCGCCCTGCGGAGCTTACTATTATCTTGGAAAGCCTCCTTGTCAGTGTCAGACGGCAAATATTCATCATCGTTGCGCTTCTCAAATTTGTCTTTGATCTCTTTGAGACTTACTGTCTTTTTCATTATGCCTAGAAGGCATGTGTTGATGAGGCTGAGGGAGTAGGTCTTGATGGCAGGGACAACAGCGAAGCCAAGTACAAACAAAGACGATTCAATGGCGTCGTTTATGTGGTCAGCACCACCGCTTGTCTTAAAGATCCTCTTCATCACCAGCGCCACACACAGGCCTAACAGAGGCCAGAAGAACCAGAAAGTGTAAGAAATAAAGAATCTGACTTTCAGCAGGACATACTCTTTTTTATGCTTATCCCACCTTATAAGGATCACTCCCAAGATCTTGAATAATTTGAATATTTTCTTGTTTTCTTGTTCCAAGGGACATGGACCCTTATGTGTCTTGGCTGTGATGTTGTTATCACTGGCTTGATCATCTAGTTGATCACCTTCGAACTCCATGTTTATCATTTTAATCAATAATTAAGTCCACGCTACAGCCGATAACCGAATATTCTCACTTATATCTATCATTAACAAATATAATAAAGTTTGCTTCAAAATTCATGCACCAGAAATTATAGTTAAGTCTGCACAAAAGTTGCGGTGTAAACTTTGTAACGTCACGCTTGGCATCAGAGCAGGTGATCGAGTTTGTCACTTGGAGTAGATATTTGCAGACATAGAATTACACACCTCGCACAATACCGATATTTTATCAATATATTTAACAGAGTCGCGTCTCAGTGTGGCCGTCGCCTGGGGATGAGACACACAGTCGTGAACCTTATAAAACTGTGTACCCATAACTGCCACTTATCACGTGACTTAAGTTGATAACGAGCGTGGCGACATTAGTGAGGCTCGTATACTGACTCACCTTATCAGATAAATATATTACAGTATACAAAGAACCAGTTTATTGGTCAATCGTGTTCCTGGGCGTCTTAACTGAGGCGTGACTAAACTTTATTCCCTTAACACTTTGGTGAGTCACTCTGGCTGGTGCTCTCCGACCCATTATTATGTTACTTTACTGAGGTGA